>NW_020838054.1:66280-189777 GCF_003676395.1 Aethalodelphis obliquidens
CTTGGATCGATCCCTTGATCATTATGTAGTGTCCTTCTTTGTCTCTTTTAATAGTCCTTATT
This sequence comes from Aethalodelphis obliquidens, assembly GCF_003676395.1. Taxonomy (NCBI): domain Eukaryota; kingdom Metazoa; phylum Chordata; class Mammalia; order Artiodactyla; family Delphinidae; genus Aethalodelphis; species Aethalodelphis obliquidens. The sequence goes on from NW_020838054.1 coordinate 66,343, forward strand.
TTAAAGTCTATTTTGTCTGATATGAGAATTGCTACTCCAGCTTTCTTTTGGTTTCCATTTGCATGGAATATCTTTTTCCATCCCCTTACTTTCAGTCTGTATGTGTCTCTAGGTCTGAAGTGGGTCTCTTGTAGACAGCATATATAAGGGTCTTGTTTTTGTATCCATTCAGCTAATCTGTGTCTTTTGGTGGGAGCATTTAGTCCATTTACATTTAAGGTAATTATCTATATGTATGTTCCTATTCCCATTTTCTAAATTGTTTTGGGTTCGTTATTATAGGTCTTTTCCTTCTCTTGTGTTTCTTGCCTAGAGAAGATCGTTTAGCATTTGTTGTAAAGCTGGTTTGGTGGTGCTGAACTCTCTCAGCTTTTGCTTGTCTGTAAAGGTTTTAATTTCTCCATCAAATCTGAATGAGATCCTTGCTGGGTAGAGTAGTCTTGGCTGCAGGTTTTTCTCCTTCATCACTTTCAGTATGTCCTGCCACTCCCTTCTGGCTTGTAGGGTTTCTGCTGAGAGATCAGCTGTTAACCTTATGGGGAGCCCCTTGTGTGTTATTTGTTTTTTTTGCCTTGCTGCTTTTAATATGCTTTCTTTGTATTTAATTTTTGACAGTTTGATTAATATGTGTCTTGGCATATTTCTCCTTGGATTTATCCTGTATGGGACTCTCTGTGCTTCCTGGACTTGATTAACTATTTCCTTTCCCATATTAGGGAAGTTTTCAACTATAATCTCTTCAAATATTTTCTCAGTCCCTTTCTTTTTCTCTTCTTCTTCTGGAACCCCTATAATGCGAATGTTGGTGCGTTTAATGTTGTCCCAGAGGTCTCTGAGACTGTCCTCAGTTCTTTTCATTCTTTTTTCTTTATTCTGCTCTGCAGTAGTTATTTCCACTATTTTATCTTCCAGGTCACTTATCCGTTCTTCTGCCTCAGTTATTCTGCTATTGATCCCATCTAGAGTACTTTTAATATCATTTATTGTGTTGTTCATCGTTGCTTGTTTCATCTTTATTTCTTCTAGGTCCTTGTTAACTGTTTCTTGCATTTTGTCCATTCTATTTCCAAGATTTCGGATCATCCTTACTATCATTATTCTGAATTCTTTCTTCAGGTAGACTGGCTATTTCCTCTTCATTTGTTAGGTCTGGTGCATTTTTATCTTGCTCCTTTATCTGCTGTGTGTTTTTCTGTCTTCTCATCTTGCTTATCTTACTGTGTTTGGGGTCTCCTTTTTGCAGGCTGCAGGTTCGTAGTTCCCGCTGTTTTTGATGTCTGTCTCCAGTGGCTAAGGTTGGTTCAGTGGGTTGTGTAGGCTTCCTGGTGGAGGGGACTAGTGCCTGTGTTGTGGTGGATGAGGCTGGATCTTGTCTCTCTAGTGGGCAGGTTCACGTCTCGTGGTGTGTTTTGGGGTGTCTGTGGCCTTATTATGATTTTAGGCAGCCTCTCTGCTAATGGGTGGGGTTGTGTTCCTGTTTTGCTAGTTGTTTGGCATAGGTTGTCCAGCACTGTGGCTTGCTGGTCGTTGAGTGAAGCTGGGTGCTGGTGTTAAGATGGAGGTCTCTGGGAGATTTTCGCCGTTTGATATTATGTGGAGCTGGGAGGTCTCTTGTTGACCAGTGTCCTGAAGTTGGCTCTCCTACCTCAGAGGCAGAGCCCTGACTCCTGGCTGGAGCACCAAGAGCCTTTCATCCACACGGCTCAGAATAAAAGCGAGAAAAAGTAGAGGGAATTGGTAGAAGTATGAGGAAAGAAAGAAGGAAAGGAGGGAAGGAAGGAAGGAAGAAAGAAAGAAGGAAGCAAAGAAGGAAAGTAGGGAAGAAGGAAAGAAAGGAGGGAGGGAGGAAGGAAGGAAGGAGGGAAAGAAGGAAAAAAGACAGAAAGAAAGAAGATACAGTAAAAATAAAATAAAGTATAATAAAGTTATTGAATTAAAAAATTCTTATTTAGAAAAAAAAAAGGGACGGATAGAACCTTAGGACAAATGTTGGAAGCAAAGCTATACAGATAAAATCTTACACAGAAGCATACACATACACCCTCACTAAAAGAGGTAAAGGGGGAAAAATCATGAATCTTGCTGTCAGAGACCACCTCCTCAATTTGGGATGATTCGTTGTCTAAAGGAGGGAAGGAAGGAAGGAAAGAAAGAATGAACGAACGAAGGTAAAGTATAATAACGTTATTAAAATTAAAATTGATTATTAAGAAAAAAATTTAAAAAAAAAACCATGGACGGATAGAACCCTAGGACAAATGGTGGAAGCAAGACTATACAGACAAGATCTCACACAGAAGCATACACATACACACTCACAAAAAGAGGAATAGGGAAAAAAATCATAGATCTTGCTCCTAAAGTCCACTTCCTTAATTTGGGATGATTGGTTGTCTCTTCAGGTATTCCACAGATGCAGGGTATATCAAGTTGATTGTGGAGCTTTAATCCGCTGTTTCTGAGGCTGCTGGGAGAGATTTCCCTTTCTCTTTGTTCTCACAGCTCCCAGGGGCTCAGCTTTGGATTTTGCCCTGCCTCTGCGTGTAGGTCGCTGGAGGGCGTCTGTTTTGTGCTCAGACAGGACGGGGTTAAAGGAGCCGCTGATTCGGGGGCGCACTCAGGCCGGCGGGGAGGGAGGGGCACGGAGTGCGGGGCGGGCCTGCGGCGGCAAAGTCCGGCGTGACTTTGCACCAGCCTAAGGCCCGCCGTGCGTTCTCCCGGGGAAGTTGTCCCTGGATCCCGGGAACCTGGCAGTGGCGGCCCTGGCACAGGCTCCGCGGAAGAGGGGTGTGGAGAGTGGCCTGTGCTCGCACACAGGCCCCTTGGTTTCGGCAGCAGCAGCCTTAGCGTCTCCCGCCCGTCTCTGGGGTCCGCGCTTTTAGCCGCGGCTCGCGCCCGTCTCTGGAGCTCCTTTAAGCAGTGCTCTTAAACCCCTCTCCTCACGCACCAGGAAACAAAGAGGGAAGAAAATGTCTCTTGCCTCTTCGGCAGGTCCAGACTTTTCCTGGGACTCCCTCCTGGCTAGCCGTGGTGCACTAACCCCCTGCAGGTTGTGTTCACGTCGCCAACCCCAGTCCTCTCCCTGCGCTCTGACCAAAGCCCAGAGCCTCAGCTCCCAGCCCTGCCCGCCCCGGCGGGGGAGCAGACAAGCCTCTCGGGCTGGTGAGTGCCGGTCGGCCCCAATCCTCTGTGTGGGAATCTCTCTGCTTTGACCCCCGCAACCCTGTTGCTGTGCTCTCCTCCACGGCTCCGAAGCTTCCCCCCTCCACCACCCGCAGTCTCCACCCGCGAAGGGGCTTCCTAGTGTGTGGAAACCTTTCCTCCTTCACAGCTCCCTCCCACTGGTGCAGGTCCCATCCCTATTCTTTTGTCTCTGTTTATTCTTTTTTCTTTTTCCCTACCCAGGTACGTGGGGGGTTTCTTGCCTTTTGGGAGGTCTGAGGTCTTCTGCCAGCGTTCAGTAGGTGTTCTGTAGGAGTTGTTCCACATGTAGATGTATTTCGGATGTATCTGTCCATCTCATAGTCTTTTAAACAATTTTTTTCTATTGTCGTATAGTTGATTTACAATGTTGTGTTAGTCTCTGGTGTACAGCAAAGTGATTCAGTTATACATATATATGTCTATATTGTTTTTCATATTCTTTTCCATTATGGTTTATTACAGGATATTGAATATAGTTCCCTGTGCTGTACAGTAGGCCCTTGTTTTTTATCTATGTTATATATAGTAGTTTGTATCTGCTAATCCCAAACTCCTAATTTATCTCTCCTCCTACATCTCATAGTCTTTAAACATATCAAATTGAATTTCCAGAACCTCTGAGTGGTTTGTGCTCTTAGCCTCCTGGTTTATCTTTCTACTGCCTTTATTTATTGATAGTTCTAGACCTCCCCAAGGGAGTCTGTAATAGCAGTAAATTTGTCTAAAAGCAGGATTAACACTGGGGGTGTTTCTGAATAACACCCTAGGCAACTGGCTTGCAGGAGGGTCCTAGACTCCTCTGAGTTACTTTGGTCTGGTCTACGTCTCTCCAAAACAAATGACGAAAATGTGATTCAAATGACCATCACCAGTTGTGGTATCACTATTTGTGAAAGAATAGTCATTAGAGTCAAGACCCAGGCTCCATACCCTGCTGGCTTGGTGACCTTGAAAAGTCCCTTACATTTTCAGAGCCTTGTGTTTTTCCCCATATGGAAAATATGGTGATAACACTTGTCCCCAGGGTTGTTGTGAGGCTTAAAAGACAACTTGTGTGTAGCTAAGGCTTTCATGTTGAGGTATTTCTGGAGGCCTGGACGGGCCTAGAAGAAGTGTATGTGCAGTAGGCACTGAGGATGAGGGTACCTACCATGAAGAAGGGAGAGAGGAAGAAAGAACAAAACATTAACCATTTGGGTGAGAGTCATGAGCCTGTGTGAGGAGAAGAGATGGGAGAGGAGGACTGTCCCTAGACCAACCCTACAAACTCAGGTCTCAGCCCTTGGCAGAGGGGCTACCATCAATGAGCACATAAAAACTAAAAGAATAATCTCAGGCTTGGAAACTTTATATAGATTTTAGTATCAATTAAAGTACTTGGCTATAAATTTAAAAAAAAAACACCTCAAAATGGCTTAGTTCTCAATGATCCTCAGACCTGAGCAGACATCAGCATTACCTAAAGGCTTGTTAAAACCCAGAGGGCTGGCCTCCAGCCCCAAGACTTTTGGAGTCAGTGGTTTGTGTTGGGGCCCAAGAATTTGCGTGTCTAACAAGGTGATGCTGATACTTTGAGAAACACTGGCCTAAAGGATAAAAACAATGGTTATTTTACGTAATAAGAAGTCTCAAGGAAAGGAAGCCCCCTGCTTATTTGAGAGTTCAATGATGTCCTCAAGGGCACAGATGCTTTCCATCCTTCAGTCTGCCATTCAAAGTGGAGTGGCTTTGCCTTGGGTAAGCTCACCTCACAGTTACAAGATGGCTGCCTCTATAGGCCATATCCAGGTAGAGTCCAGCAGAGGAGCAGGGACTCTCTCTTCCTCAGTATTTCTCTTATTAGAAGAACCTTTCCCAGAAATTCCTCAGCAGGCTTCTCCTCACTGGCAGAATTGTTTCACATTCTCAGTCCAAATCCAATACCTAGCAAGTAGAATGGGCCATGGTGATGGTTTAAAACAATCAGGATTTTCTTCTGGGGATGAAGAGAGGGTCTTCTATTTTCTGAACCACATAGGGGAAGAATGGCCACTTGAACAAAATGAGAACTCTTCCAGGAAGGAAAAGAGTGGCGATGGTTGCTGGGCAGCAGTTTGGGGGATGAGAGGAAGTCACCAGGGTCCATGACATCAAGCACTGGCAGCTTTTTTTTTTTCGTTTTTTTAAAGAAATTGGCAGCATCTCCATTCGTCTTGGTATCTTTGTTTTACAGTGGTAGTTATAGCACTTCCCCTGGTGCACTGGCAGCTTAGCTCTTACTTTGGATAATCTGCCAGGTTTAAGAGCCACTAATTTAGAAGAGAGAGAGACAGTTAAGCTAGACACCAGGGGTCTGTCCCACCAAGCAGCTTCAAACACAGCAGCCACTTTTATGGGTTAATTTCATTGGCCTCCCCCATAGACTTTCCTCTGAAGAAAAGGTTCCATGGCTTAAAAGAAAAAATTTGAAAACCACTGATTTGGGGTGTCCCATCTAACCCCTGATCATTTGCTGTGTCCAATTTGAAGAAGATAAGGAGGGCAGAGAGAGAGAGGTCTTTACCCACTTAGTATAGGGGGAAAGGAGTTAACGCCACCTGGACTGGGAAAGCTAAATAGCATTTACTGAATAACTACAACAACAGCCTGTTGTGGTACTAATAGTCATTAGTAGGTTTCAGTAATGGTACTAACAGTAACATTTTATGCATACTAACTGCCAGGCCCTGCTCTAAAACCTTTATAAGTAGTTTGTCATGTCATTTTTGCACCACGCCTATGAGGCAGGTTCTACTGTTACTCCAGGAGCTTTGCGTGAGTGTGGGAGCTGGGGATACAATCGAGGAGTTTGCCTCTATAATTTATGCTCGTAGCTACTCTATTATATGGCTCCTTGTGAGGGAGGTATTCCTATTTCCAAGTTATAGGCATGGAAATGAGGGCTCAGAGGTTTAGTCATTGTGCTAAGGCCACACAATGTGTAAGGAGCAGAACAAGACTGGAATTTAGGTTTGTCTGATTCAGAACACCTCCCTCCCTTAATCCATTCATTTATTCATTCATTCATCCATCTATCCAAGGAATATTTATTCAGGACTTAGAATGTATTAAGCCCTATGCTAGGCACACTATATCCTTTTTCTTGTTAGACAAAAGTCTTAGGCTACTTCTCTAGAATTGTCATTGGTGGATGGGAGTGTAAAGCCAAGGGTGTGGTGTGAGGAATGGAGACCAGTGAAATAATTGAGTGCAGAAACAAAAGAAGGTTATTATTTTCATATGTGGTCAGTTTTGTCCAAATCTATGATGTGTTTAATTTGGGAGTTATCAAATACACCCAAGAGCAGAACTTGGTGTGGTGAACTTGACCCTGCAGTGGCCCCCCAATGCCCCCTGCCTCCTACTGTTCATGCCCCTTGAGTGTGGGCAAGACCTGGGACTTACTTCTAGCCAATAGAGGATGGTAAGGTGAAGGGATTTTGCAGATATAATTAAGGTCCCTAATCAACTGATTCCAAGTTAATCAAAATGGAGATTATCCTGAATTAATCAGGTAAAAGCCCTTAAAAGAGGGACTAGGCCCTCCCTAAGGTCAGAGAAACTCTCTCTCCCCTGCTAGCTTTGAAGAAACCAGCTGCCATGTTGTGAAAGGACCTATGGAGAAGGCCATGGGGCAAGAAACTGCAGGATCTGAGGATTCCCCCAGCCAATAGGCAGCAAAAAAGTGAGGACCTTAATCCTGCAATAACAAGGAGATAAACTCTGCTGCCAAGCTGAGGGAGCTGGGAGGGATACCTTTCCCCAGATGAGCCTCTGATGAGACCACAGCTCCGGCTGTCACCTGGATCATAGCCTGCTGAGACCTGAAGTATAGGGTGAGACCAGCTAAGCTGTGCCTGTCAGACTTCTGATCTATAGAAATTGTGAGATAATAAAAGTGTTTTCACAGCCACTCAGTGGTGGTGATTTGTTAGACAGCAATATAAAACAAATACACTTGGCTTCAAGAGAGTCAATCCAGATGTTTTTCTGGGTACTTCCTCTAGGACCATGGTTTGCTATCATAGGAAGAAACAATCAGGGTTGGATCATTCTATGTCAGAGGGTCAGGAATTTTATAGTTTCTGTATTGGATATGAACTGCAAATAGAGTCATCCCTGTTCTGTTTTCTTCCTGGCTCAGGGGACCACTCGTTCTTTTGCCCTACACAGTGGCCACTTTGCTGTTGGGATTCACTTGGCGTTCATTGAACTAGTTAACTGATGAAACTCAATGTTTTGTCTGTGTTGTCCCTCTAGCTAACCCAGATACCTCAGAACTTCTCAATCATCTCTAGATTTAAAGAAACTATTCTTTCCCCTTTGCTTTCTCCCATCACTTCCACCAACCTCATCAAGGCTCTCATGCCTTCCCCGGGACTTTCTGACCTCTTTTCCCACTTCTCCCTCTTCTCTGAGCTCTACCTTCTCCTCCCATCTTCCTTGTACCCACGCTTCCTTCTCATCATTCCATGTATGGGTGGTCCCTTCTGCCAGAAATGCTCCCACCACCCATCCCTCTCCACCACACACCTGGGCTAATTCAAATGGTCTCTTCTCTTAGGCTTTGGATCGCTCATCCTTCTTCCTCCTTTCTCCTTTTCAACTCCCACAGGCAGGGATAGTCACTACCTCATCTCATCTCCCGCCACAGTTTTTATTCCATTATAAACAGTTACTATGCTAGTATTCGAATTTTTTCTATTTCTATATCAAAATCACTGTCTCCCACCAAGAGTGTAAATTTTGTTCATCCCTGGATTCCATGTACCCGAGCCCAGTGATGGACCCAAAAGCAGGATCTTCAATATGTCTATGTGGCTGGCTGAATGAAACAGTAACATGTAGAATGATTAGCCCCAAGGAGCAGGGGATTTGGCCAAATCCTAATAATTTGCACTACAAACCGGCTCCCTTGAAATTCTGCACAGCTCAGGAATCACTAGAAATAAGAACGATGAACTTTACCAGGAGCTTCCAGAAAGCATCATCATGTCACACCCTGTCTTCCACCCCGATTTTAGCATAAAAAGGTATGAAGTGAGAAATTATTGCCATGAGGAAGGGTCAGTGTTTTTGATCATGACCGGTTGATCCCAGCTCTGTCTTAAATCTCAAACTGGTTCCATCTTGAGACCTAAGATCCCCTGTTAACCTGGCTGCTTCCCTTTATTTTATGGTTTCCCCTATGAAGTGCTGGGTAATTTCTGTATACAGAAATAGCCACAACAAATTCAGTTCTGCTACGGAGAAAATCCGTTTTTCTCGTTCTGTATTATCCAGGGTAAAATACCATCGGAAACTGTGAGAAGCATAAGGAGCTTACAGCTTATTATCTAGTACCAGTTACACTCTGAGCACCATGCTAGGCCTGGGGGACGCAGAAATGAATATAATAAGGTCCAGGACTTAAGGGAATCTACAGGGTAATAGACAGAATGAAAAAGAAATGACATTGACAACATGGAGTGCTAAGTGCTATGGTGGAGTGAAGCCTCCCAATCAACCGTAGCCCGATGAAGGGCCCTTCACCCACCCAGGGTTGGGAATGGGAGGTCACGATGTCAGGCAGTTGAGGCCCAGAGAGGGAAAGTGATTTGTTCAAGGTCCCTGGTAGCGGTAGCACCAACTCTCTTGGCTCCCATTCTAGGCTTCTTATTGATACTCTGCATTATTGCAGGAAGCTGACTCCTGTGATTTTTGTAGCTCCTACGGGGAAGACTGGGGACTGGAACTAGGGAGTTATAGTCAAAGAAGTTAATCACAACCATGGAGTTTCTGGTACTTGCGTGCCTTCGGAAGGGATACTTGTAGTTCAAGCAGTATGTCTAGGAGCTGACTGCTTTAAGGCTTGACCGAGCCCTGGCACAAGCAGCTAAGAAACAAAGCTCCCATCTTCAACCTGAGTGGATGAAATCAGTTTTCAGGAAACTCAGCCACTCGAAAATGGAGTCCCAGATGAAATCCCAAAGAATAATTAGCACAGCTTTGCAGAGTGGAGTCCCACTGGCTCTGGCTTCCCCATTTCTGCACTGTTAGTCTCCAGAGCACTGTGCAACGTGTGGGCAGGGAGTGGCCCCCACAAAGCCCACAGGCTCTGGGGTGGGCAGGCCTGGATTGAAATCCCAGCTCTTGTACTTCCTAGCAGTGTTGTCTTGAGTTAGTTATTGAATTTCTCTGTGCCTCAATTTCTGCACTTGCTAAATGGGAACAATAATAGTACCTATCTAAGAAAATTGTGAGGATTTGAGATTAGGTTTATAGGACCCCCTAGTGTACAGAAGGCACTCAGGTTGTATCTATCATTTATGATCGCTTTTACTATTATTCATCCCTGGCTCTGAGGCTTGTCATCTTGGCTAACTATGTTACACTCGTTCTCTTGGGCTCAGTTTCCTCATTTGTGAAATGAGTAGGTTGAACTAGATGGTTCCTGAGGAGCCTTCTCATTTCCACATTCTAAAATTCTAGTGCTGAGATAAACATGCACCTTCATATATGCAATTTTGTTTTCAGCCCTGCACCCTCTGAGGCAGACTGAGCAGATATTACTCTGTCGGCAAGAAAACAAAAGCCCTGACTTCCTCAGGTGCTTGGGAGGTAGAGCCAAGATCCCAATGCAGCCCTCTTGTTTCATTGCTATTCGGGTTCCCCCTGCAGAGATTATGAAGGTCACAACCTGCTGACCTCATTTATCCAGAGCAAAGCTGAGTGGTTCAAAGGAAAAAGAAAAAGCCTCTACACCTGACGGGCCTTAAGGATAATGACCGTCCCGAGATGGGCTGCTCCCTGTAAGCCTGCACAGGGCTGCTGATCATTTTTAGTTACGTCCCGAGAGCTAAAGTTTGCTGACTTTGCATTGCACGTGAAGTCCTGTGCTAAGGGCTGTACATGTGTTATTTCTCCATCTCCTTACAACAACCCTACGGAGTATTGTTAGCCCCATTTCTCAGGTAAACAAAGTTTGGCACAGAGAGGTTAAGTGACTTAACCAAGATAGCACAGCCTAGGGATACCAGATTTCAGATTTGAACCTCAGTCTGTAGGACTGCAAAGCTCAGGCTCCTCATCACTACAGTTGTTACCTTTGTACCATGACTGGTAGTCACAAGGAGAAAGAAGAACTTTATAAACAGCACACGATCAGACAGGGATGGGGATGCTGAATCGTTAGGAAAGGTTCCATTTGCTTCAGAGTTTTCATTTGCTGAGGTAAGGTAATGTGTAATGTCTTTTCGAATAATTCCCTTTTAAAATGATCAAAGGCTATTAAAAAAAAGATTGGAAACAAAACGAGAATAAAAAGGATGTGTTTTAGAAAGCTAAAAACCTGGGACCTGAGTGCTAATTCTGGCTCTATTAAAAACTGTCCCATACTAATATATATAAAAGAGATAGATTGGGATTGACATATATACACTATTGATACTATGTATAAAATAGATGACTAATGAGAACCTACTGTATAGCACAGGGAACTCTTAATGCTCTATGGTGACCTAAATGAGAGGGAAATCCAAAAAGAGGGGATATATGTATACGTATAGCTGATTCACTTTGCCGTACAGTAGAAACTAACACAATATTGTAAAGCAACTATACTCCAATAAAAAAAGGATAAAAAATAAAATATAAAATAGATAATAAGAACCTGCTGTATAGCACAGGGAACTCTATTCAATACTCTGCAGTGACCTATATGGGAAAAGAATCTAAAAAAAAGAGTGGACATATGTATATGTACAATGATTCACTTTGCTGTACACTTGAAACTAACACAACATTGTAAATCAACTATATTCCAATAAAATTTTTAAAAAAACCTGTACTAATGGCCTTGAGCAGTTCCCTTTCCCCCGCCCTGGGCCTCAATTTCCCCATCTACACCAATTGAGGACTGCTTCAGTTCTCAGTGTTTAATGTGCATGTGAATCACCTGAGGATCTTGTTAAAATGCAAATTGTGATTCAGCAGGTCTGGGGAGGCGGGATCTGAGGTTCAGCGTTTCCATCAACCTCCCGGGTGATGACAACCTGCGGGTCTAGGGACTGACTGAGTAGCGAAGGGCTAGATCACCTTCAGTTTAAGTCTAAAACCAAGGTATTAGAGTCACCCCATGGCTAGGGAAAGAGGAGTGTTGCTGTTCTTTTTCTGGGACAGTGAAATTTCTCCAGCTGTAGCTGGTATAGCTGTTCTGTGCTCTTGACCTTTTCTGTCTCAAACACATCTCAAGTCCCCTGAGCCTGGAGCTTGCAGGCTTTGGCGTGGCCCATGTGAGGCTCTCCTCTGAGGCGACAAGTGGGGAGCTGACCTGGAAGACCGACAACCATGCACACGGTGAGTCTCCTAGATTCCCTAGTAGGAGCTGTGTTCTCTCCTCTGCCCACTGGCTCAAAACCCATCTTTTCCCATGTCACCAGAAAGCACTGCCGGATGTGCTGTCGGCTGTGGCTCACCTACTGCCGACAGGGAGGGCTTCTAGAAGGAGAAGTCAGTTCCTGCTTTCCCTGTGGAAATCAAGCTTGTCATTTCTGCCACTTGTTCAGCTGGCAGAGTCAGAGAACTCTCCTCCGGCCCCCTTTCCCCAGCACACTTTCTGCGCAGCGGACCATGCAGCCCTGTTCTCGTCCTCCTCACAGTGAGTTTTTCTCTCCATGATAAAGAACTTTTTTAGGTAATTGAAAGATCTGCTGGGGGACTAGGATTTATGTCAATGTAAACCTTTATGTTGGAAACCTGAGCTCCTTCAAAGTGTAGGGCTTTTTTTAATGCCATCGACTTCAAAATCTCACAGTGGTATGAACAAATATTTGTTGGATCTTAAATTGGCTTGTTAAATTTTACTCTTGTTTGTTTCAACTCACTATCTTTTCCTTTTTGGCACATTTTCTATTTGGATTTTTTTCCTTTTCACATTGTATTCTAAATGAGGCGTTTTCTCAGCTTCCGTAACTTCCTGTGTCTATAACTGGGATGGAAATGTGCAGTGTTTAGCAGAACCCTCCTCATGAGTGATGCTGACATGCAGAACTTTCTGGTCTTTGAGCTTGTCTTGTCAAAGCACCCCCCTGGGGCACAGAAATCTGCCCTCTCAGTTTGCTGTAGGTCAACTGAGAGCTCCTGCCCCAAAAGGCTTGACATTGCAAACCCTACAAAGTGTCCTGTTGGCTTGATGAGAGCAGAGTTATGTTGGAACCTATGAGAAATTTCAAAGCGACTGAAGAACCAAATTGTTTACGTGGGGTCTGGATGAGCTGAAGGTTTTGTCCCGTTACCCCGCTTCAGCACTGAACTCTAAGGGCCGGGACTCCTCCATGCTGCTCTCATGCTGAGAATGTGCACCTAAACTTTCAGCTGCCTTGGCTTCATAGTAACTAGTAGTTTCTTCACCATAGTATCAGTAAGTAGTGGGATGGTCTGTTGGTTTCCTATTGCTGCTGTAACACATTACCACAAACTTAAATAATACAAATGTATTATCTTACAGTTCTGGAGATCAGTAGTCTCATTGGGTTAAAGTCAAAGTATCGGCAGGGCTGCAGTCCTGGAGGCTCTAGTGGAGAATGCAGTCCCTGCCCTTTTCTAGCTGCTAGAGGCTGCCTGCATTCCTTGGTTCCTGGCCCCTTCCTCCATTTTAAAACTAGCAAGAGAGTCAAGTCCCCCATACTGCATCACTCTGCCGTCTTCCTCTCTCTTCCCCTTTTAAGAACATTTGTGATTATATTATGTCCACCTGGATAATCCAGGCTAAACTCTCAGTCTCAGGATCCTTAATGAATCACTTCTGCAAAATCCCCTTTGCCATGTAAGGTACCATATTCACAGGTCTCAGGGATTAGGACCTGACATCTTCGGGGCAGGGGACTTATTCACTCACATCTCCACCTTTTCAAGGTGGAGCGCTCTAGTGAACGTGTACTGTTTGCCTCCCCATGATCCATTCTGTCTTCTAGCAGAAACAGCCCTGAGTGTTCAGTGTTGCTCCAATCTTAATCCATGTAGCCTGTGTGCACTTAAACACCTGTGGAAGTGGTTATGGTGGATACCATCATGCCCTTACCCATCCGCACTGCTTACTAGGGCACCCTTACAAATGTTATGTTCCAGTAGCCAATGCATGAGGTTAAGTATATTAGATAAGTATATAGATACTTATTTGAGGTTATTTTTTACTTTACTTATAATTAGTAAGTGGCGACAGTGAGACTTAAGCTTGCGATCCTCTAACTCTCAATCTTTCTACTATATTGTCACTATAAGAGTAGTGTGAAAAGGCCAAAATTCTGTTTGCCATTGTTACGGGGATACTACCAGGAGGAAGGTTCCAAGTGGAGAGTGTACGTGTGACCATCTTTGATGTAATTATTGACCTAAAGGGTCTGTTTCCTTTCTAGTACTGTGAGACATTGTCCTGTCTTGGCCTGAAAGGGAATCTTGAGATATTTGGTATAGCTTTGCCCACATACTAATTGCTGTCATTTAGGTGTAGAGTTCTGACATGAAGTGAGCCCCTAATGCGTATTAGACATTGTGTTAGGCACATGCATCTGTTATTTCATTTAATCTTGCTAACCTATCCTGCATCACTACCACCACCACCACCACCACTACTATTATCCCTGCTTCAAAGATGAGAAAAATGGGACTCAGAGAATTTAAATCCCTTTCCCAAGCCAAGATTCAAGCATAGGCATGAATCTATATATGTATAGGCTCTACACATATAGGCTCTGCTTTCTTTACAATAGTTAACCTGGACCACAGAACACTGATCATTGTGTCCCAGTATTTATCTCACAGGGATAATAAATCTATATCTTTTCACTTGTCATCATCCATCTCCTGTTTGCTTTTCTAAACAACATAGGCCCTGTCCCATGACCAAGATTGTCTTGCTTTCCTAATGACAAAATGTGCTTTAAGGTTATTTGCCCATCACTTTGAGTAGCCCTTGTATTAACTGTACATTGCATTTTACTTATCTGTTTTGACAACCTGACTTTTTGGAACTCTTCTGTTTGGGAGAGAAAAATTTACATAAGGCAGCCCACTTTGGCTTGGCCCTTTCTATTTCTCGGATCCATGTGGTCTTCCAAAGCATTGACTTGTTAGGCCTGATTATTGAAGTAACTGATGTAAAACCAAGATAGTAAGTGTTCCGATTCCGAGATGTAAATGCATTCTGCTTGGGGAAGGCTGCCAGTCTGCACAATCCAGGGGCTGTAGGACAGCCACTTCTTAGGCATTTTTGCCAGGCGCATCTGCCTGAGCCTCAGCTCGGCCATCGGTAGTAATGTCTAGCTTGAAGAAGATAATCTCTGAATTCCTTTCCAGCACTAAAATCCTTTAATACTCATATTTCTTCTACTGCCGGACAGTTTAATTCTTTGATCTTATCATAACTAAAGAGACACCAGGCATGTGTGAAAGAGGCAGGGATTTGGGACCCAATAGGAGACTCATCCTTTACGATGGGACAGAGGCTGGGAAAATGACCTGGTATCAATATTAGTTGTGAACGGATACCACAGGTATGAAGTCCAATCTCTGAGGTTGGCACTAGAGTGTTCAAGAGGAGGTAGCTTGGGTTTCTTCGGGCAGGAGGAATGCAGCAGAGGGAAACTGAGGACTCAAACATCTGAACATTTAGGATGCCCATCTGTGGACCCCACCCAGGAACTTAGCTTAGTTATAGAGCAGAGGCCTGGCAAGAGCCAGGCAGGAGAGCCAGCCCACCCTCTGCTCGCCACCACTGGGCAGGTGTTAGGGGTGCAGCAGCAGCCCTTGGGGGAGCAGTTGTGTGAGACCAGGCAGAGCACCGGGAAGCAGGGGAGAAACCCAGTCTTGGGAGTTGCAGCTTCATGCACGTGGAAACAGTAACTCAGGGGCCCACGAGTCAACACTGGGAATGAGACCAAAGTCTCCTTGGAAGGGGGTGGGTAGCGGGGCAGGTGCATTATCTTTCCTCAGTCTTAAAGACCAGCCCAGAAACTGAATGGGACTAAACTTTCAGGTCCAAGGACAAGCAGGCCCAGCAAAGAGGAAGTGGGAATGGCAGAGCCAGGTAAGAAGTCAGGGGACTGCATCTGCCACAAACTGGCTTTTTCCCATTCTCAGTGTCTGCTTCATCTGTACATCATTGTTTCAATCACAGAACATCCGCCAACTCATCATCTGGTAACATTCTGGCTCCCCATCATGTACCGTGGCCATCTTTGAACTGGTTTTTGCTCACTGGATTCTTTAATTTAATTTACTTATTTTTGGCTGCGTTGGGTCTTCGTTGCTGCGCGCAGGCTTTCTCTAGTTGTGGAGAGCAGGGGCTACTCTTCTGTGGTGGCTTCTCTTGTTGTGGAGCACAGGCTCTAGGTGCATGGGCTTCAGTAGTTGTGGCACGTGGGCTCAGCAGTTGTGGCGCAGGGGCTTAGTTGCTCCGCGGCATGTGGGATCTTCCAGGATCAGGGCTCGAACCCGTGTCCCCTGCGTTGGCAGGCGGATTCTTAACCACTGCACCACCAGGGAAGCCCGCTCATTGGATTCTTGAATTTGATTGATTTTGGTTTTGAAAATATAAAAAGCAACTTTCTTGTTAAAAGACTGTAAATCATAGTGGTTAAGAGGCTCTGGAGTCAAACAGACCCGGGTTCAAATTGTAGCTTGGCCACTTACCTGCAATGTGACCTTGGGCAAGCCACCTTAGCTCAATGGGCCTCAGATTCCTCATGCATAAAATAGGGATAATAATAATAGTACCAGTGTCCCAAGGTTATTGTGAGGATTAAATAAGAAAATATGCCTGGCACGTGGGAAACACTAGATTCATGGTATCTAAGATTATTATTGGCTTGTCTAGGCTGACTCCCACCCTGGCATCTGGTCATATGTTCCTCATATAAGCTTTACAAATCAATTCAGTATGTGTGCTGACTTTTCATTCATGCTACATGAGTGAAACAAGAATTTACCTTATCAGAAGATGACATTTTTGCGTGTGTTTTTTGAGCACCTACCATGGTCTAAGAGCCAACTCTTAGTTAAGGGTGCTTAGGAAGCCCCATGGAATATGCTAGAAGTAGGGAATGTAATGGTCCAGGAAGATGCCTCTTGTCTGTTTATAGATCATGATATTTTTCTAGTGTTTCCTAATCCTCCACTGAGACCTCTAAGTCAGGTTTAATTTTAATATAAACATAGAACCAGATTCCTGGGCTTGAGGGTAGAGCCAGGACAATTTGTTGTACCCTAATAGTTTAGTGACATGAACCAAATCAATGGGGCTGGCAGGGACCCTGTTCTGGATACAAAAACCTACCAGGGCTTCCCTGGTGGCACAGTGGTTAAGAATCTGCCTGCCAATGCAGGGGACACGGGTTCGAGCTCTGGTCCGGGAAGATTCCACATGACGCGGAGCAACTAAGCCCGTGCGCCACAACTACTGAGCCTGCGCCCTAGAGCCTGCGAGCCACAACTACTGAAGCCCGTGCCTAGAGCCCGTGTTCTGCAACAAGAGAAGCCACTGCAGTGAGAAGCCCATGCACTGCAACAAAGAGTAGCCCCCGCTCACCACTACTAGAGAAAGCCCGCATGCAGCAATGAAGACCCAACGCAGCCAAAAATAAATAAATAACATTAAAAAAAAACCCTGTACCAATCAACACTGTCCACAGTTCCTGAAATTCAATCTGGTTTTGGAGAGTCTCCCTCAATTTTTAGAAATGCTGCAAACCTGCAGAGGAGACTGTGGACTCCAAAGGAAGGTCAGAGCCCTTAGAGTGTCTGAGGCAAGCAGTATCTCTTGGCCTCTGGAGAGGCACACAAATTGCTCAGACGTGTCTATAGCAGAAAACTTGGAGGCAGAAATGCTTCCTGGGTGACCTAGCTCTTCTAGATGATGTAAGAATCCCGGAGCATGTTCATATATAATGAATAGTTTGTGATACTGTTATTTCTATGAACTTGTTCTGATGTCAGGTTTCCTTTAAGTTTTCTGCAGTCTCTCATCTTCTGTTACCCTGAGTTGTGATCTCAGAAATAGAGGATCTTAGGGCTTCCCTGGTGGCGCAGTGGTTGAGAGTCCACCTGCCGATGCAGAGGACACGGGTTCATGCCCCGGTCCAGGAAGATCCCACATGCCGCGGAGCGGCTGGGCCCGTGAGCCATGGCCGCTGAGCCTGCGCGTCCGGAGCCTGTGCTCCGCAACGGGAGAGGCCACAACAGTGAGAGGCCCGCGTACTGCAAAAAAAAAAAAAAAAAGAAAGAAAGAAAGAAGAAATAGAGGATCTTAGATGTGTAATATGTGTCTTAGAAAGGCTTGGTCACAAGGCTTGTTGAGAACTTAGTAGTGGACATGTGGGAAGTGGAAGAAGTCAGGAATGGAGTCACTGGGACCTGGAGACTGAGACCTCCTGGACCTGAGCTGTATTATTCTTTGCACTTCCAGCCCCAACACACAAAACAGCAATTAGCTGATTGACATGGCAAGTATATCAACATTTGTAGAACTGATGGATGAACAGGCAAATGGTTGGAAGGATGGATAAAAAAGTACTTTCCCTTTCTCCATGCCTTGTTGGCTTATAGATCTGCATGTCCCCAACAATGTGGGAGCTTCTTGAGGGCATCTTTTTATATCCAGCATGGAGCATAGTGGGGCTAGATCCCAACTGAATGGCATCGAGAGGGGGCAATACCGAGAGACTGGCACATGCTCTTATTCGGGGGATGTGAAGGTCAGGATCCGACCTTCTGGGCACGGGGGTCTGGGTAAGAGAAAGACTCTGCCCTCGGGCAGATGAGGTTGAAACTAAACAGCAAACCAGTAACAAAGACAAATGCCAGGTCACAAAGTCACCAGGTTCATCATTTAAAATTTTTAATTTAACAAATACTTTGCTTGTACGTGTGTAATGTACGGCGTTGTCAGTCAACTGAAAAGGTTAGTATCATCCATGTTGTTCAAGCCAGAAACATAGTCTTAGAGGTTCCACCTCCTAAATATCACTGGAACCCACCTTCTTGCTCCCCATCACCACTCCCTGCACTGTAATTAAGACCCTTAGCGACCCCTACTGGCCTACTTGTCTCCCTCCTTTCTCCTTCTCAATTCACATCAGCAGAGGTAAGCTTTTTTTGGTACGCGGGCCTCTCAGTGTTGTGGCCTCTCCCGTTGCGGAGCACAGGCTCCGGACGCACAGGCTCAGCAGCCATGGCTCACGGGCCCAGCCGCTCTGCGGCACGTGGGATCTTCCCGGACCGGGGAACGAACCCATGTTCCCTGCATCGGCAGGCGGACTCTCAACCACTGCGCCACCAGGGAAGCCCAGAGGTAAGCTTTTAAACAGAAATCAGATCATTTTACTGCCTCAAACGCCTTCACTGGATGCCCATTTGCTACTTGATAAAGTCGTAACCTGACTTACAACGTTCTGTTTGTTCTGACCCTTGGCTCCCCTGATGCTATCTACCCCTCCCTCCTCCCCCGCTCCACCTTTGGCTTATAGTCTAGCCACAAGGAGCTACTTGTTATTTGCTGATACTCTGCTATGTCACCTTGCTTTTATAAAAGCTGGGATTCTAGACATGGGTTTAGAGTCAAGCCTCAGCTCTTATCCTGAGCTCATGTCCAGACCCCCTGACCCCCAGACATGCCCTTTGCTCTCATCACACCTGACTACACACTGTTCACTGACCAGACCAAGGGTTTCCAAGAGTTCACAACCAAGCAGAGGAAGTCAAGACTTAAACATATAGGTAGATAATCATGAGGACAATGTTTCGTAGAGGTAAGATCCAGTGACTGAGGAATACAGTCGAGGGAGCTGTCAGTTACGTCTGGTGGGTCAGTGGGTCACAGGAAATAGGTGGCACTTGAACTCAGCCTTGAGGATGACAGTGGTTTGTTGAACATTTCTAATGTGCTTAGTGTTACTTGAAACCTGCTTTATTTTTTTTAAGTATTGTAGACATACTGCCTCTAGTTGTGTACTGCTCCTTTGCCCAATCTTTGAAGAAAGAGTTTGCTGAATAATAGGTAACTCCAGATAAACACCTATTAAATTATCATGATGCCGCAATTAGTAGAGATTGACTGAATGAGGCTTTTATACAGTGCAAATGGAATCGAGGAGGCCGAAGGTGATCCAGGGAATGAATAGATGCTCAGAAGGAAACATTGTGACCTGGCCTTCTTTGCTTCTATTTGCCTTGTTTTAGGTCACAGTGACTATAACAGTGCTTTTTTCATTTTCTGTCTAATGGTTTTTAATGTAGTTACTTCTGGTGGATTCATTTTCACTCCTGGCTCTGCCATCCCCTTACTCTGAGGCACTCTCCCTTCTTGGAGGTCAATCCCTTCATCTGCATAGTGAAGAAGACAAACTGGATCTGTAATGTTCCCCCCATGTACTGTGGATGCTGCTATAGGAGGCCCAGACCAGGCCAACCTGCACCTCAGTTTCAGGCAGAGCCTGTCAGCGTTCTCTGCTGTGCCTGCTCATGCTTCCTCGGGAGGTGACTATGGCTTCTCGAGTTTTAAACTTTTATTGTGGTGTAAGCTGTATAAAGTCAAGTCCCCAAATCTTAAGTGCACAGCTCAGCGACTTCTTACAAAATGAACTCACCCCTTGGACTACTACCCAAATCAAGATACAGAACATTTTGATCACCTCTGAGGTCCCCTTGTGCCTCTTCCCAGGCAAGCTCTGATGCCGCTGCCCCCAAGGTCGTCGCTATTCCCACTTAGATTACCATGGCTTTCTTAGGCCTACTTTTAAACTGAATATAAATGGAATCAACAGCATACACTCATTTGTGTCTGATTTATTTTGCTCAACATAACATCTGTGAGATTCATCCAAGTCAATTCCTACCTGGAAGTAGAAGGAGTTCATTCATTTACATTGCTGAGTAGTATTTCAGTATGTTGTTGTATGAATATATTATGGTTTATTTAGTCACTCCACTATTGATGGACATCTGGGTTGTTTAGAGCTTGTGGCTAATTATGCATAAAGCTTCTATGAACATTCTTGTACGTATTTTGGTCCACATATTAACTCATTACTTTTGAGTATCCAGGAGTGATAGAAAAGTTTTGTTTTTATTTTTTATTATTGAACAGTTTCTGGATTTAAAAAATAGTTTGAAAACCTCTGGAATAGATCAGTGATTCCCAAACACAGGACTGTAAAATGGCATCATGATCATCTGAGAAATTTTGTAAAATATGAACTCTTGGGTTCAGTCCTCAGATATTTTGATTCAGTATCTGGGGTGGAGTCTAGGGACTGTGTCTGATTTTATAATTCCTGAGTGATGAGTGATTCTGATAGGGTGCTAGCATTGAGAACTACCAGACTAGAGGACCTCTAAGGGCATTTGCAGATCAAACATGCTATACCTATACACACTACTATATATAAAATAGATAACTAATAAGAACCAACTGTATAGCACAGGGAGCTCTACTCAATACTCTGTAATGACCTTTACGGGAAAAGAATCTAAAAAAAAGAGTGGATATATGTATATGTATAACTGACTCACTTTGCTGTATACCTGAAACTAACACAACATTGTAAGTCAACTACACTCCAACAAAAATTTTTAAAAAAACAAAATAAAACATGCTATACCTCTATGACAAGCTTTTTCTGATCATTAAGTCCTTGGAGCCAATCCCTGTCTGGGGCTGCTCACACTATGTTGAATTCTTCTGTTTGCTTGTCTCTCTCCCTCACTGTCTGTTCACTTTTCCGGAGTAGGGGGCTTGTCTGCCTTGTGTATTTATGTATTGCCTGCATCTAGGACAGGGTAAGCCATGCAGCAGGGGCTCCGTACATGTGAATGAAAGTATAACACAGAGAATTTATTTTTTGGAGATATTTTGAAAGAGGTCTGTCTCTAGATTTCATTGCCTTATTGTTGCTAGACTTTCGGGGTAGGGCTAATACCTGCTAGAACTGAGAAGCCAGTGCTCGCTCGAAATTTCACTTTGCCTTGAGTCCTCAGCAAGACAAGAGGCTTTCAAGCCAAGATTTGGCCAGAGAGATAGACAGATACCCAGGAAGACAAAAACCGAGACCAAAGAACTTTTGTCCGTGAAGGTTGCTACTCTAGATTCATAAGAGGATATGATGTTGAGGAAGTGGAAAACCTGGTGGCATGCTTATCCTGAGCATCCTGGAAGAAAGATGCTGTCAGTCTCTGGGAGGAGCCTCTCTGTATAACATCTGGATGCCATCTTTGAAAAGAGGCTGAACTCTGAAAGACTGGCCATTAACCTGAGCCATCAAGAGAGAGACATAATTACCTAAAGAGACAGTTCAAATTATGAATGGGTATGAGTTTATTGGATTGGATTCAATCTAGTCTCTAATTTCCTCCTCCCCTTTGACCTCATCAAAGGGTTGTGGAAGGGATAGGGACAGAGGAGATCAGAACAGTTTCAGGGAAATGACGAAGCTATATTTTCCTGGCAGACCTGAATTCAGTATGGCTATTTTGGGACCCCACTACAAATGAATGAACTAGATTGCCTCTGGAGGTTTCTGTGTGCATTGTGAGGACACCAGAAAAGTGTTAGCAAAGAGCTTCTACCCTCAGTTTCCACGTGGTCTCATGAAATTATCAGAACTTTCTGCTGTGGTTATAGAGATGCAGGTGTGTGTGTTTGCGTCATTGTGGAGGGGCAAAATGTGCGAAGGAGGGTGGGGACGCTCAGAGCGTTTTGCAATTAGCAGTATGCATCCTGTGTCTGGTTGAGCTTTCCTTACCTCCTAACTCACAGGCTATTCACAGTTAAACTTTTCTGGCTATACTTTAAAGGTTTCTTCATCTTCTTAGACAAGGGGGTAAGTGAGTAGGCAATCCCATGGTAAAGGCAGAGACCTGCCTGTACTCATTTGAAACTTCCAAGTAAAGTGCTTTCACTCAGTTCAGTGCTGGGATGATTGTGAGATTCCAGCCCTTGAAGGTCAGTCTGCTTCCCTCACATGCATTCCCAGAGCTTTACGTGAAGCCCATGATTACCAGGGCAAGGACAGAGATTAGTGTCAGCTGGAAACTCCCTCTAGCCAAGCACGCAAACTTCTGGTATTCTAGTTAACTCAAACTGGCCACAGTTAATCAAACACCCTTCCTTCTCTAGTTATATCCAAATTTTCTTTAAAGGAAAGTTCTTGGAAATTGTTAGAACTGGGATTTGACCCTTACCTAAGGTCAAATTAAAAGCCATTTACTAAGAACCTACTCTAGGCCCTGCACAGTGCAGGATCCAGGGGGTTCTAAGGTGAACCATTTCCTTAAAAAATCACAACCCAGTGGGAAAGACAGACATATGTGCAAATGATTACGATGTAATGTGTCCAGGGCTGTAATGGAGGTCTGCACAACTGCTCGTGTGACACAGAGGGAACATGATAGACTCTGTGTGGGATGGCCAGGGAAAACCACAGAATGGAAGTCAAATTTAAGCTGGACAAGTGGGAGCTCACCAGTTATGCAGAGAGAAGGATATATTTCCCAGGAATTCCTGATGTGTGTGTGTTGGGTGGGGGCCACTATTGTATTGTTTTATGCCTGATTTGTTGAAGTGCTCTCTCTCCACATTTTGGTGTGATATTTGTCACTGGGATTTTAGTTAATCCGGTCGGTTTTGCCCTGAAGCTTTTGTCCCCCCAGTATAAGACTTTAGTTTCAAATGCTTGCTTGTTTTATTCCCCACATGTGGCAGGCTGGCTACCCTGGAAAGCATACTTGAAATCCCCTTTCATTCTCTTTTATGAGTCTCAGCCTGCAGCGTGCTTTAAACAGTCAGCAGCTTACTTTCTTCCTCTTGCCAAGGCCTCTTACCTTTCTCTATACCTGCCTCCCCTCTGAGTCCTTAGAAGCCACAAGGGTCCCTCCTGGAAGAGGTTTAGGTGAGGGAGAGAGGACATTCCCTAGTCCACGTGCACTGGCAGAGAAGAAACCTATATCTTAAGTTTGGACTTGCTTTCCAAAGTTCATGCGTTCTGTGTCCTTATCTCCAAACAAGTAATGAAGTTTATTTATTTTTAACATTTATAGATGGAGAAGCTTATGTCCATACAGATGAAGTAACATATCCAGGACCACACAGGCAGCTGATAGTAGGGCCAGGACCTAAACCCAGGTTGCTTGACTACCAGTTAAGAGTTCTTTCTGTTATACCACTTGCTGGGCTTCTAATACCTGGATCGCTATGCCTCATTAAAAAAAAAAAGTAATACTTCCAAGACTGCCTGTACTAAATTACTGAAATTTAAAAAAACAGAAAATGTGGAGACAGCTTGAGGGTTTCTGGGCTTCTCCCATTTGGCAATCTATTGTGTTTCCTATGGTGTCTTCTGTTGTGTTCTTTGTCACATCAAAAAGATAAGATTATAGGTTTCAGCTATGATACAGATTTTTTTGAAAATGAGTTTGCATTTTATTACTTGTAAGAACAGTCCTTACACTTTGAAGATAATAATACAGTTATTTATGTATGTAAGACACATCATTTATCCACAGAAAATGCTTGGTGTGCATATGGTTTCCCAGACTCCTTGTAATAACTCTGTGGATCCTAAGGGGTGTTCTGTCCACAGGTTATGAATGAGTTTGTGGTACACTAAGCATAGGTCCTATATCAGGAAAGGCTGCATTTGAGCCTCAGGGTTTACTACTCACTAACTTCAGTTCTTAGAGCCAGTGGTAGTTCTGCTTTTCCTCCCCTGGAATCTAGGCAGGCTTGTGAATTCTTCAGCAAATAGAATACTGTGGAAATGATGCTAGTGGTTTCTGAGGCTAGGTCTAAATGGCCATAGAGCAGCTACCTGTCAAGAGTAATGAAATGTTGAGAGGGAGGCAGGGCTTCAGGTATAGCTTGATCAAGTAACACAGTCATGTCACCAAGGTCCTGTTTTGTTTCTGTTTTTCCACTCCACCTTCTGTGATGTCAGTTTCATAGATTTCATTCTAAGTATGACTTCCTTCCTGGTCAAAAAATAGCTGCCAGCAACTTCTGGGGTGACGTGGCTCCTTGGAGAGGAGCGAGACAGAGGGAGACAGAGATGGAGAAAGAGGGAGAGAGAGGTATCTGAGAGAGTAAGAAAGAGAGGAGCTCCAAGGTAGAAAAAGTAGCATATGATACAGATTTTTTAACCTTTATATCCTCATAGCACATGATAGGCCCTCATTAAAATGTTTCAGGAAGGAAGGATAGATAGATGAATATATCCTCTATATTATTGCCAGAATTCACAACTGACTTCTAAAGCTCCCATATATTCCACACTGTTGACTGACCGCGGGCTGCCTTCCCTTTCATTCCTGGAGTGAGACCAGAACAAAATCAGTGCTGGCTTGGTATCTTTACTTCAGAAGAAGCTTATAGGTGAACAGGAGCAGATAGAGGAGGGTGATCATGATGGCAAAGGAGATTTGAAAGACCAGATGAAGAAATGGGGGTTATTTAATCAGGAGAAGAAAAGTTTCATAGGGAATATAGTAGTTGCTTTCAGAGTTGTTATGTAGGAAAAGGGCTAGACTAATAATATGTCCCCAAAGAGCAAAATGAGAACCAATGGGTGGAAGTCAGAAGGGAGTGAGTTTCATCTAGATAAAAGTGATAATCTGCCAACAGTTAGAGGAGGTTCAAAAACAGCTGCCTTGGGGCTTCCCTGGTGGTGCAGTGGTTGAGGGTCCGCCTGCCGGTGCGGGGGATATGGGTTCGTGCCCCGGTCCGGGAAGATCCCACATGCCGCGGAGCGGCTGGGCCCGTGAGCCATGGCCGCTGAGCCTGCGCGTCCAGAGCCTGTGCTCCGCAACGGGAGAGGCCACAACAGTGAGAGGCCCAAGTACAGCAAAAAAAAAAAAAAAAAAAAAAAACAACAGCTGCCTTAAGAAGTAAAGGGCTTATAAAAAGAAACGAAGTTGAGTTATTTGTAGTGAGGTGGATGGACCTAGAGTCTGTCGTACAGAGTGAAGTAAGTCAGAAAGAGAAAAACAAATACCGTATGCTAACACATATATATGGAATCTTAAAAAAAAAAAAAGGTCATGAAGAACCTAGGGGCAAGATGGGAATAAAGACACAGACCTACTAGAGAATGGACTTGAGGATATGGGGAGGGGGAAGGGTGAGCTGTGACAAAGTGAGAGAGTGGCATGGACATATATACACTACCAAATGTAAAATAGCTAGTGGGAAGCAGCCGCATAGCACAGGGAGATCAGCTCGGTGCTTTGTGACCACCTAGAGGGGTGGGATAGGGAGGGTGGGAGGGAGGGAGATGCAGGAGGGAAGAGAGATGGGGATATATGTGTGTGTATAACTGATTCACTTTGTTATAAAGCAGAAACTAACACACCATTGCAAAGCAATTATACTCCAATAAAGATATTTAAAAAAGAAGGTTATTACATAAAGATAAAAGGGTCAATTCCCCAAGAAGACATAACAATCTTTAATGTGTATGTGCCTAGCAACAGAGTATCAAAATATGTTAGGCAACCACTTTTTTTGCTGCAAGGAAAATAGTTTAATCCACTATTATATTTGGAGACTGCTGTTCAGTAATTGACAGATCCACTCTCCTGACAGCCTCAAAGGCCCTTAACTAGGAATTCACTAGATTTGTGAGTGGGGGCGGGCCCACCTGCCCATTAATTGGTTACAAGTGTTGGATTTCTCTCAGCTGATATGGAAAATGCATTTGCAGGGAAGAAATCGAAAGTATTTCCTTACCTGCCTGGACTTCTCATTTGAACCTCTGGTTGGGGTTGAATGGCTTGTTTGGACACGAGTGTTGACTGTCATCATTCTCCCAAACATGGTCAGGGAAATGCTAGGCCTTTTTCATCTTCTTTCCCTTTCTAGGAGTGTAACTGGAAGCGGAGGAGATACTGTTTTTCCTTAGACAACACTTCTTGAGTTCAGAGGTAGTCCGCTGTGGGCTGGCTCCACTGATACGTCAGAAGATGCCAGAAAGGGTATGTAGAGTGGTGTTTCTCTCTGGTCTTTTACTCTCTGTGGATTGCTCAATCATCTGAATCCCCTACCAAGGTTCAAAGGGAAGTGAGAGAGAGAAGGACCAAGTGGCTCCATCTTAGGGGTTAGGTCCGAAGCAAACAGGAGGAGGGACACCCACCCAAGGGCCTGCGCTTGAACAACATTGACCTGGAGAATCCCTATCTCTGAGATCTCAGTGCCTCGGGCATTAACCTCCTGCTTCTGTTTAAGTAAGCATTGTAAGTTAGCTGCTTTTCAAATTACTTTGGAAACAAACTGAAGTCAAAAACCTCATCATAGCTCGGGTCTGGCATCCAGTGCATTCGCTTTGCCATTGCCCTGCTGATTTAATTGGCGCAGTGAGCATGCTTGAGGTGTTTGAGATTGTAATTAAAGTTGTGGTGGCTGGAAAATCCTCCGTCTGTTATTGTAATTTTTTTCTAAAATGAACTAACTTGTGGGGCTAATTAGAGCCTAATTAAAGTTACTTGTTTCTATTTTCAAATCTGCCCACTGAGAGAACCACAGTACAGGAGGGAACATATTTTTAAAGTGACAGTTCTAAAAATGTTTCCCATCCTGCCCACCCCATCGCCCCCGAGCTGCAGTGCTCTGATTCATGCATTGATTTATTTCCAATGAAAATGACGGCCAGTCTCCCAGGGCCCCCTCCCTTTTAGCTGTGGGAAGGGATTTGTTTGAACAAAGCTCCCTTCTTTGTCATTAATCTTCCAGCTGGAGAAGCCAACTGTGCATTCAGAGGGGAAGTCATCTAGAAAAGGGCTCATGACAAAATCTGGAGCAGAGACACCACAAATCAGTACAATACTGAATCACAGAGGAAAGGAGAATGGGATTTGTTGAGGACACTTGTTACCTGCTTTCTAATTTACTGCCCACTACAACCCAAAAGCCTGGATATTGTAGCATAGATTTTATGGATAAGGAAACAGGAAGCAAAGAAGGGCGAAATCAGTTGCCCGAGGCTGCAGAGCTAATAGTGGTGGATCTGGGATCAAAAGCACTGTCTGATTCAAAAGTCAGCTTCTCCAGGACAAACTCTTGCCCCTCTGCCATGATCCCTCCCGAAAAGTAGCATCACTAAGGCAGTAACCCCCTCTCTGCCTCATGCTGCTTCTTCTATAATGTGGAAAAACTAGTACCTAGGTTGCCACCATCTGAGTTGTAATGAACAGATAAGATGATGAATTCAGAAGCTCTTTGTGGAATGTAAAGCAACACTCATAGATGAGTCTTAGGAGAACTGTGAACCCTATACCTTTATATTATTAATCTCTTTAGGGGAAATGCTTTTATACTCTTTATGCCAGAGGCAACTAATAAAATATAGGTATTAAACCATTTCCCTTGGCTCAGACGCCTCTGCTAAAAAGCAGATCTTCCTTCTAAATAGCTGACCTTTTTCACAGGGGAACACTCTGTTATGTATTACTAAAAGATGCTTAAAACAGCAGTGGCCCAACTCAATTTGTAGTCTTTCTCTTCCATAATTATTCCCTAGCCAATCTTCTTTCCTGTGACCTCTGGGTACTAACAACCCAGGCCAGGGTGTTCTCTTGGTGGCTGCTCTGGCTCGTCCCAGGCCAGTGCACGTGGTACACCCACTCCTTCCTACACCCTCCAAAAGGAGGCGGAAGTCAGACAGGGCCGGCTCAGGCTGAGGCAAGTGAAGCATCCAGGGCAGAACATTTAAGGAAGCACCCACTCTCAAGGTCATGCGAGCAGGGGTCTCCAACACCCTCCGCCCTCCCCCGCCGCACAGCAGGAGGTGAGAGCTTCATCTGCCCCATCGCTCGCATTACCTACCGCTTGAACCATCCACCGCCCCACCCCGTCCATGGAAAAACTGTCTTCCACGAAAGGCAGAAATCGGTCCCTGGTGCCAAAAAGGTTGGGGACTGCTGATGCGAGTACAGAGTGGGCACTGGAAAGCGAGCGCCTCCTTAAATTTTGCACCCTAGGTGCCTCACTTGCCTTACCCTAGTCCAGGGCCCAAAGAAGTCATCCATCCTCCAGTCACTGGTGCCACATTCATTTTCGAACCCATTTGTGAACATTTTCTGAAGGTCCAGTCCTCATCCGAGACTCCGGTTGTGGCTTTAATCAAGTTTGGATATTTGTTCCTTGTCTAGACTATGCCAGTTTTCCACAGTGTGCACCACCCCAGTAGAAATTCTAGCTTATAAGCAAAATAAAAATAGTTGCAATTTATTGATTGCCTACTGAAAGCCAGGTCTGTAATTAGCTACTTTGCATACATTATTTCTAATCATCACAACAACCCTTTCCTACTTAAGGGAACTGGTGCTTGGAGAAGTTCAGTTCAGTTCAGCAAACTCCATATTCCTTGCAGATCTAGAAAAGAGAGTTTGGCTGTAGTAGGAGGGAGGTTGGCTAAATTCCCAGCATCCTCTGTGGCCTAGTGCCTTTGGCCATTTGAGTCGTCACTTAGGGATGCTCTAATTAAGGAGGAGGATGAAGGACAGGAAAGTTTCTCTGATCACTTGATGAGAAATGATGCTGAAGTTCTTGGGTAAGTTTACACGTAAGCAGAAGTATGTTACACAGCTATGTTAGGAGTGTGCTGTGAAATGTATGGGTAGAACTGACCGACCCATCTCTCCTAACTAGACTAAATAGTCGCTGTTGAAAGTTGTTTTAAAGAAAAAAAGTTGTTTTGCTTGAGTTACAACACTGTGTAGGCAGCACAAGGGATCAACCTCTGTAATTAATCCATTACTACCTATTATCCCCTTGTAATGACCGGAACCCTAAGAAAATGTGACAAGGTTTTTGATGAGCAAGGGAGATGTTGAGATGTATAATTTTGAGGTGCTACCAAGAAAATGTGTAAGAAGTGTAAGGGGAGGGGCCCTTGACTGAGGTGAGACTCTGACCTTTAACAGCAACTTGCTTGTGTGTGTGTGTTTTTTTGAGTGCTGCAGTGGTCATGCCTAGAGATTTTAGAGGTCCTTAGTGGGCTGTGACCTGCTGGGTTACAGTGTTAACAAGGTGACTGGATGTGGCATTCCAAATAGCATTCCTCAGGAGAGATGGACATATGGATATTTTCTCTGCCATCGTAGGGGCAAACCTAGAAATCATGTAGTACTTGATTGTTTTATTAGGGAAATATTCTCATGACATCATGAAAGATATTTTGGAAAAAAAAGGATTTAAAAATCAGCTATCATCCTACAACCGAATACGATCCTTCTTTTCAGTATTTTGGAGGCTTTGGTCAGAGGCATACTTCTGTTGCTTTCTTGAGGCAAAGATTTTATCCCAGTGAGAGAAATAAAGGGCGATGTTGGGAGCGGAACGCGATCACCAGTGTCCGAGAGGCTTCAGGTTGAGCACAGTGGGTGGAGGACTGACCTTTCTGATTGTTCCAGCGCTGACTTTGGCAGTGATGAAGAGGCTGTTGTTTTCCGAGGGGGCAGCAGTCTGCAGGCAACTTGAGTGGACATTACCCAGCTCAACAAAGCGAGCAAGAGCCATTCATATGTATGTATGACTGTGAAAGTGGGCAGCTCTGGATTGGGGACCCTCTGTGTTTGGTTTCATCCAGTCTCTCAAATCTTGCTGTCACAGCAACCGAGAGCGTCGCTGGCAGGTATGGCTTCTTTTCTCCTCATCTTCTGTGCCAGTCACTTCACAGATTGTACTTAATTACCTATTCCAGTAGACCTCCAGAGCCTGACTGCAAGCCTTGTCATAATGGCGGCATCAGAAAAAAATCTGGATTCACTAAAAATCTCCAAGAACCACTTTGTGATTTGTTGTTGTCCAGCAGGTAACCACCTCACCTCAGTGTAATTGTTAGAAAACATGCTTTTGCTTTTTATTTCAAGTTGCCCATTTAATACTAATAAAATTATGATAGCTACAGAGCCTTTACAGAGATATCAGGGTCACAAAATATAAAAGATACAAGTACTTTTATTTTCCCCATTTTATAGATATGTGTATTCAGGTTTTAGCAGTGTGTATACATTATCTGAGGGGGAGTTAGCTACAGTTGTTATCCTGGGATCAGAAAGGAGAGATTCTCTTTTTCTTCTTATTCTCATTTTCTACAGTATAAATAGAAAAGGAGTATATGTATAACTGAATCACTTAGCTGTACACTGGAAACTAACACAACATTGTAAATCAACTCTACTCCAATAAAAAATAAAAATTAAAACAAAAGAAAAAATAGAAAAGGAGTATGTGAAGTTGGGATAAATATATGTATGTATACATATTATATAAAATGAAATATATGAATATATATTTATACACGCACACAAACGTATACATACACACATTCCCTTGGATGAAGGGGCTAAGTAAGTATAAACTGGACCAGAATTTCTCTAACATTAAGGTACTTATTAGCTCCTTCCTACTCCTTCCTGTTTCTTGACATGGGCCAACAGCCTTAGGCACAGACAAATCATATATTGTTACAACTCAGGGTGCATATTTTTGCCTATTATTAACGTACGCTAAGTGTATTATGGGAAATGGATGATGGTAGAAACACGTGTCAAGATTTAGATTACCAGAAGGAAGAGAGTTGCGCATATCGTGGCATCTGTGGGCACCCTACAGAGCTGCCCGAGACTACACATAGGTACCATCTTTAATGAGGACAAGACCTATTCTAATTAAGTAACAGTGACTAACAACCCATCTAGGGTTTAGGGACTGGAAAGGTAGGAAATCTTCCAGAACATTTGTTAGGATTATTATAACTACTCAAAGGATCTAGCCCTTTGCTTTTCTGGACATCTCCCACAGTGCTTCATTTAACACACATTTACTGAGCACCTGCTGTGTACCAGGCACTGTAAGACGCCAGAGATATGCTGACAAGCGAGACAGAGGCAGTCCCAGCCTTCCCTGAGCTTATGCCTAGTATACTGGACATAGATATTAGTCAAATATTCTCATAGCTAAATGTGTAAACCATGAAAAGGTACTTCTGAGAAAATATACTTGGAACCACCAAAAGTGATATCAGGCAGATAGGATCCAGTTTGGGAGCTCAATGAAGACCTTTCTGAAGCAGTGAGATCTAAAGCATGATTAGGAGAGAAACAGGTTACAAGTGGTATGGAATATGGTTTCTCACAGGGGGTATAACTCAGAAATGGGAGCTTGAAATATTCCAGGAAGCAAAGAAATTCCAGTGTGCCTGCAGTGTTGGGGTGAGTTAGGGTGATAGCTAGGGGCTGCCGCATACAGGGTCTTAGAGGTTTGAAATTTTCCCCTGGGTGTGATAGGAAGCCTTCTAAGAGTTTTGAGCAGGGGAGTGACATCAGATTTCGAAATGAGAAGAATCACTCTGGCTGCTACATGGAAAACCAAGAGAGTGAAAATAGAAGGATAACGGTGGTATAATTGGACAGACTTGAGATGTGCGTTGTGGGATAATCTACAGTATCTGGTGAGCGATTAAAGGTGGTACCCGGAACAGACAGATAAGTCAAGGATGATTCCAAGGCTTCTGGCTTCAGCAGTTGTGTGAGTTAAGGTGATTTTGCCTGAAATCAAAGTAACTTTGAATAAGATTACAAGTTCCATGTCGGAAGTTCATTTTAGGATGTTTATGAGACATCCAGATGGAGCTATCAAGAAGAAAGATGGAGTATGAGATTCAGTGGCAAGGTTTGGTCTTAAAGTTATGAAAATGAAATAAACACTTAGAAAGAGAGTTTAGTTGGAGAAAAGGGCCCAGGACAAAATCACAGAGCATTGAAGTGGTAATGGAGTAATTTAAAAAAAAACAAAACAGTGGTCTGTGAGGCAGAGGAGTAACCAGAAGAGTGCCATGTCACAGAAGCAGAAAAGGAGAATGTCTCACAAAGAAGAAAGTGTGTTAACTTTATTGAATGCTACTGAGAGGCCAAATAAAATGATTAGCCCACAACACAAAGGTCACTGATATCCACAGTGAAAGGAGTTTTGACGGAGTGAAAGGGGCAGAAAACAGTGGAGTATGTTGAGGGAGAAATATGAAGTGAGAAAACAGACATAGCATGAACAGAAATTTTGAGACTAGTTGACTGTGAAGGGAGGCAAAAATATTAGATAGGAGCTGGGGGGAGATATGGGGTCAAGGAAGGGTATTTTGTTTGAATGGAAGGGATAATTAGAGCATGTTTGTATGTTGATGAGGATCTTCCTTTAAAAAAAAGGATGTAGGTTAGGAAAGGTGCATTTGTCTAATAGTTCTTCCCTCGATTTGTGCTCTTTCTCTTGCAGTTTATTCTTAGCAGCAAGTAGAAACTGGGCTGCACCTTCGACATTTTGCTTGGAAATCTTCTTAGCTAACTATGCAAGTCTATCATTTACAAATTCTGCTTTCCACACAACTATTGGACACAATTCAGCTCAGCTTTCTCCCACTATATAACAAGGATCCCCTTTCCTCCGGTTTCCAATAACATCTTCCGCACTTCCTTCTGAGCCCTTACCAGCAGCATCCTTATAGTCCAGATTTCTAACAGTCTGTTCAAGGTGGTTTGGGCTTCCTCCATCATGCTTTCCAATGTTCTTCCAGACTCTTCCCACTGTCCAAAGCTGGATCCAAAGCTGATCCCACATTTTAAGTATTTGTTACAGCAGCACACCACTTCCAGTTACCAAAATCTGTATTAGTTTTCTGTTGATACCCAATAAAATTATCACAAACTTAGCAGTTTCAAAAAACACACATTTATCACCTTACTATTTCTGTAGGTCAGGAAGGAGTCCAGGCATGGGGTTTGCTGGGTCCTCTGCTTCTGGTCTCAACAGGCTAAAATCAAGGTGTTGGCTTGGGGCTATAATCTTATCTTCTTCCAAGCTCCCTCAGGTTCTTGGCAGAATTCAGTTCCTAGTTGTTGTAGGACTGAGGTTCCTTTTTTCTTACTGGCTGTTAATCAAGGTTAACTCTCAGTTCCTAGAGGCCACTCTCCAACCTTAGCCATGTGAACCTTACACAACATGGCAGCTAACTTCTGCAAAGCCAACAGTAGAATTTCTCTCCAGTCTACTAGGAGGGAGTCCTGAATACTGTAAGATAATCATGGGAGTGACTATCCTATCACCATTTGCCATAGTAACAGCTCCCACTCACATTCCAGGGATGGAGATTATATAGGGCATGTAGTCCAGAGAAGCAGGAGTCTTTTTTTTTTTTTTAACATCTTTATTGGAGTATAATTGCTTTACAATGGTGTGTTAGTTTCTGCTTTATAACAAACTGAATCAGTTATACATATACATATATCCCCATATCCCCTCCCTCTTCCGTCTCCCTCCCACCCTCCCTATCCCACCCCTCTAGGTGGTCACAAAGCACCGAGCTGATCTCCCTGTGCTATGCGACTGCTTCCCACTAGCTATCGGTTTTACATTTGGTAGTGTATACATGTCCATGCCACTGTCTCACTTTGTCCCAGCTTACCCTTCCCCCTCCCCACATCCTCAAGTCCATTCTCTAGTAGGTAGAAGCAGGAGTCTTGGGAGCCTTCTTAGAATTCTGCCTATCACAGAAAGAATAAAGTGAAAGTGAAAGTCCTTGAAAAGGAGAAACCAGATGTGAAGAAAGATTGATTTATGATAAAAGTACACATGCTTCTTCCTTTGCAATAGGAGGGAAGGGAGAATATATGGTTATGCCCGCAATGAGGATATTAGGTTAGGGAATGATATTGGGAAGACGTGGGAGTTTTCATCTACGGTTTGTATTTTCTCTATTAAATAAGAGAACTCGTCACCTCTTGGGGAGCAGACCTTGTCTATCTGGGCTGAGTAGATAGGAGCTTCATATTTAGCCAGAGGACCCACAGCCTCTCACGTGGAAACAGGAGTCTTATGATACTTGCTTGGTTGTGACCTTCCCACTTACATGGATACTGAAAATTTGATTTCGGTCTCCCAGTGTGTCAGTTCTCTACCCATTATGGCATTCCCCCAAATGACACCCAGATACCAAATTCTGCCTGCATTTCGTGTTCTGCTTCTAAGGGTCTCCTGTCTATTCTGGCTTTCTTTAAAACAACCCTGGCCCACCAGTGTGGACTTGGGACCTTGCCAATTACTTCTGCTCTGACAACTGGATTCAAAGTACCTGAACCATCTGGCTTAATTCACTCAGCACCTGGGACCTCATGCCATTCACGTCACTGTTTCATTTTCTAAATTCTTTCTTATATCTCCTCCTCAGCCCTCTGGTTTGTCAAGCTATAGTTTTTCTTTCAGCCTGTGACCTCTGTTTTAATTTCAGGCTCTTGATTTGATTCCTGTTGATTCTATGAAGAAATTTCCAGGTAATAGGCCTCCAAGCTTGGCCCAGTCCCTGAGACATCTCAAATACTTCTGCCCTGGTGTTGTGACCATGCCTTAGTACATTTTTATTTTTCCTCTTAATCCAGGGCCTGTAGTTCAGTCTCATTATGTTTCTTCACTGTTAGTCCCAGGAGTTGAATCAGGTCTTTAAACAGTATCTATTCATTCACTTATGAATTCATTAATTCAGCAAATATTTGGTGAGTACCTCCTAAGTTCTAGGTTTTTGAGATACAACAGTGGAAAAAAATCTCTGTCCTCATGGAGCTGATATTCTACTAGGAGGAAATATAATAAATGAACAAGTAAATAAGATATCAGATAGTGATAAGTGCTTTGGAAAAAATGATCCAAAGTGGAGAGAGAGTGTTAGAGCAGTGTTGCTATTTTATATAGGCTAGTCAAGGAAAGCCTCACAGATAAGGGCCGGTTGACCAGAGATCTAAAGTAATGAGGGGTTTGACCCTATAGATATGTGGGGGACTGTTCCAAGAACAAGGAAGAGCAAGTGCAAAGACCATGAGCATGACTATGTTTGGCATGTTTGAGGGGCAGCAGGCGATGAGTATGCGGGGTTCTAGGGCAGATCATGCAGAGCCATGTAGATTGATGTAGGGAACTTGGGTTTTACTCTGAGGGAGAACAGACTATAGGAGGGTGAGGGTTGAAGCAGGGAGACCAGTTACAATAATCTGAGTGAGAGTGATGTTGACTCTAAACACAGTAGTTGTAGAGGAAGTGGTGCTTCTGATGCATTGCCCACCTCAAACTGTCCTAAGCTGGCTTCTCTGAGATCCTTGCTATATTATGCATTATGTGTATATATAAGATGTGTGTATATGCATCAGTGTATATGTATTATTATTGTATGGAGAAAGAATGAGTCAGAACATAAAGGCTTCTACTTAATTGACTCTCAAGATAGCCATCAGCTGCTGACAAAAACATGTGCATCTCCACCCTGAAACCAGGCAATGGATGAAAGCTTTGGGGTGTTCGTCACATGACAGTTGAACATGACATACAAGAGAACAGAGCAAGCTCTCTCCACAGAGCAATTTGGCATGAAAGCTCAGTGGATGAGTAGATATGACTTCAGCCATTGTTGGGCTTTTGGGGAAATTAAAAAATCTAAATGTGGGCTTCTTGTTGGTTAACTCTGTAGATGAATTGGGTTATTGTTTCTCTAGAGAAATACGTTGACCTAAGTAGAATCTTATTTTGAGCCTGGACTCAGGAACCTGGACTTTATGGATAAACTCCATAGACAGTTTATCTAGGTTATTTTGATTCAGTGCTTTTATCTGTTGCCAGCAAAGCTATGGGAAACTTTTTTTTTCCTTCAAAAGTATGAAACCCGTTACTAAAATCCCTCTTTGATGTTTAAATTACTGTATGTCAAAGGTGGAGATCAGACTGTAGCTCTTTCATTTTTTAGGGGGAGAGTAAGAAATGGAGACGCTTTGAGACCTTTCTATTGATCATGAAGTCTATTTAAATACCCTCCACCAAGCTCTGACTTGCCCTCAACTCAAAAAGGCTGTGGGAAGAATTTATGAATCCATAGCAGCTTTTCAGTCTATTTCTTCTTTTCTCCTTTGAGCCAATCTATGTTACGAGGAATCAAAACAATAAAATAAATATCTCTGCAAGAAGTAACTCTGGATAAGAGTAATATAGAAATGCACACGTTTTAGGAAATTAAAAAAAAATCTCTCTCTATATAGATATAGTTCTACAAACAAAAGATATGAGAGTTCAGGATTGCCATGTGTTTACTCGTTTTTTTTGTTTGTTTGTTTTTTGTGGTACGCGGGCCTACTCACTGTTGTGGCCTCTCCCGCTGCGGAGCACAGGCTCCAGACGCGCAGGCTCAGCGGCCATGGCTCACGGGCCCAGCTGCTCCGCGGCACGTGGGATCTTCCCGGACCGGGGCACGAACCCGCGTCCCCTGCGTCGGTAGGCAGACTCCCAACCACTGCGCCACCAGGGAAGCCCTCGTTTTTTAAGAGATGAAAAAGAATGTAATTGGGTTAGTGGTTGTAAATGGGGGTTTAATCCTGGAACATAGCATGTGTCAAACATTTGTGAGTGAATTAATATCTCAACGGGCTAATTCGTTGTTATGGGACCATGCTTATGTCAAAGATAGATTGTCTCTAAGTAGGTCAGCCTCACGTGTCATATGTAGACTGAGCTTTTATTACTGTGGTAGCAAAGTTCATCACAAGCAGAGGATTAAAAACACCTACTTTAACGGGAACTTAAT
Organism: Aethalodelphis obliquidens; assembly: GCF_003676395.1. Taxonomy (NCBI): domain Eukaryota; kingdom Metazoa; phylum Chordata; class Mammalia; order Artiodactyla; family Delphinidae; genus Aethalodelphis; species Aethalodelphis obliquidens. The sequence goes on from NW_020838054.1 coordinate 103,194, forward strand.
CAGTTCTTACTGTGTACATAGCATTGTGCTAGGCATAATAATAATAATAGGATGCACAAAAGTGGTGAAAATACTTTATAGACCTGACATAATTAACAGCATGAAATTATGCCCAGTAAGTTCTAAATTATGCATAATTACATACAAGTAAGTGCAAATATTAAGTGCTGTGAGCATTCAGGAAAAATAAAAAATCGGCTTTGACTGGAGAGCTTAGGCGTTTTTACCACCATTTAGCAATTTAGTGGTGAGAAATGAGCACATGCTATTGTGGATTCTGCTATCACTAAGACCCTATCCCAGCTCTACAGGGCAACATTGTCTAATAGAAATATAATGCGATGTAAAAGAATGAAATTGGACCCCTATCTTATACAGCTCATAAAAATGAACTCAAAAAGGATTGAGAACTTACACATTAGACCTGAGACCATAAAACTCCTAGAAAAAAACAGCAAAAAAGGTGCTTGACAACAATCTTGACGATGATCTTTTGGATATGACAACAAAAGCACAAGAAACAAAAGCAAAAATCAACAAATGGGACTATAGAGAGCTTCTACACAGCAAGAAACAATCGACAAAAGAAAAGGCAACCTACGAAAGGGAAGAAAATATTTGTAAATCATATGTCTGATAAGGGCTTAATACCCTAAATATATAAGAAACTCATACAAATCAATAGCAAAACACAAATGGTCTAACTGAAAAATGGGCAAAGGACCTGAATTGACTTTTTCTAAAGAAGACATCCAAATCACCAACAGGTACATGAAATAGTGCTCAACATTACCCATAATCAGGTAAAGGCAAATCAAAACCATGGAGAGATATCACCTCACGCCTGTTAGAATGGCTATTGTCAAAAAGACAAGTGATAACAAGCATTGAGGAGGATGTTGAGAAAAGAGAATCCTTGTGCCCTGCTGGTGGGAATGTGAATTGGTGCAGCCACTATGGAAAACAGTATGGAGGTTCCTCAAAAAAATTAAAAATAGAACTACCGGGCTTCCCTGGTGGTGCAGTGGTTGAGAGTCCGCCTGCCAGTGCAGGGGACACGGGTTCGTGCCCCGGTCCGGGAAGATCCCACGTGCCGCGGAGCGGCTGGGCCCGTGAGCCATGGTCGCTGAGCCTGCGCGTCCGGAGCCTGTGCTCCGCAACAGGAGAGGCCACAACAGTGAGAGGCCCGCAAACCGCAAAAAAAAAAAAAAAAAAAAAAAAAAAAAATAGAACTACCATATGATCCAGCAGTCTTACTTTAGGCATATAGCCAAAGAAAACGAAATTGATATCTTAAAGAGATATCTGCACTCGCATGTTTGTTGCCGCGTTATCCACAATAGCCAAGACATGGACAAAATTGAAGTGTCCATAGATGGATGAATGGATAAAGAAAATGTGATGTGTGTGTGTGTGTGTGTAATTCAGCCATAAAAAAGAAGGAAATCCTGCCGTTTGTGACAACATGGATGGACCTTGAGGGCATTATGCTAAATGAATTAAGGCAGAGAAATACAAGTAGTGTATAATCTCATTCATATGTGGAATATGAAACCATTGAACTCATACAAGCAGAGTAGAACGGTGGTTGCCAGGGGCTGAGGGGTATGGAAAATGGAAAGATGTTGGTCAAAGGGTACAAACTTTCAGTTATAAGATAAATAAGTTCTGGGGATGTAATGTATAGCATGGCGACCACAGTTAACAATACTGTACTGTATATTTTAAAGTTACTGTTAGAGTAGAGCTTTAATGTTCTCACCATAACAACAGCAGCAGCAGCAGCAAAATAGTAAATATGTGAGGTGAGGGATGCTACCATCTTACTGAGGAAAACATTTTGCAATATACATATGTATCAAATCATCACATTCTATACCTTAAACTCACACAATGTTCTGTGTCAATTTTATCTCAATAAAGCTGGAAAAAAAGAAATATAGTATGAGTCACGTATGCAATTTAAAATTTTCTAGTAGCTGCATTACAAAAGATAAAAAGTAACAAGGTGGGATTGATTGTAAAAACATTTAACCCAATATATTCAACATATTAACATTTGACTTGTCACAAATAAAAAAATACTTATGTGACATATTGGATAATTTTTTCTTTTATATCTTTGAAATCCATTCTGGATTTTTTTTTTTTTTTTGGGGGGTACGCGGGCCTCTCACTGTTGTGGCCTCTCCCGTTGCGGAGCACATGCTCCGGACGCGCAGGCTCAGCAGCTATGGCTCACGGGCCCAGCCGCTCCGCGGCATGTGGGATCTTCCTGGACCAGGGCACGAACCCGTGTCCCCTGCATCGGCAGGCGGACTCTCAACCACTGCGCCACCAGGGAAGCCCTCCATTCTGGATTTTATACTTACAGCACATCTCCATTTGGACTAGCCACATTTCAAGTGCACAATAGACACTTGGGGCTAGTGCCCACTGTATTGCACTTCATGACTCTAGAGTTTCATAGTCCACTGGAAAATAAAGATACTTCCAGAAACAACACTTGTGTAAGAGCCACTGTGATGTGATTTGTTTTAAAGTCATAAACAATAGGAGAGGGAGAGGTCATTTCTTAGATGGGCCCCTTTTAGTTTATGGATAAATTCTTCAAACCAGTGATGCCTATTTATTGCCTCTGTTTTCTTAGCTCCCATTTATGTCTTTCTTCCTATAAATTTTCTTCTCTTCCTCCATCAATCCACTGAAACTTACCCAAAGATGGCCTACCTCTGTAATTGCTATATAGTGAGTCTTGTCAAATTTGAATCCACATACCAATCACCTGGAGGTCACGTTAAAATGCAGATTCTAATTCAGTAGGTCTGGGGTGGGGCTTGAGATTCTGAGTTTCTAACAAGCTCCCAGGTGATGCTGCTGGCCCAGCATGCACACTCTGAGTGCAAGGGTTTCCATCAATCAGGATTTGGTCAGAAATATAGAAACCACTCCAGGTTTTTTAGCAGGAGGATGTAATCTGAGGAACATCCTGCTTACATAACTCTTGGAATGGGGCAGAGATCGGGAGGGTTGGGGAAATCAGGAAGTATAGGAATAGTAAGTAGCCATTGGCAGCAGCCGGCAGCACCAAAGGGAGTTTGCTCAGAAGCCACAGAAAATTTAACATCTTCCATCTGCTCGTGCTTCTCCTTGTATTTTGCCTTCCAAATCTCATAAAACCCAAATGGCAAGGCAATCTGGGAAATATAGTTTCCAATCCTCCAGCCCCTGAGATTCAGTCCTCAACTTATTCCCTCTCTCTCTCTGGTCTCCTAGGTATCTCAGTGATAACAGTTGGAATCCTTTGTGACTTCCATCTTTTCAACAACTTCCAGGTAGTCACTAAATCCTCTCAAGTCTTCAACCTTCCCTCCCACATTGTCCCTCCTTCCCATTCATGTCGTCATTCTTCCGGCTTTTATTGCCTTCCATTTGGATAATCAGAGAAGGCTTTTGAACTGCTAGCCTTTATTAGCTGGCCTTTGGGCTGCCACCACCCACCCCTCTTCCCCCCTTTTTTCCCCTTGTACTGCTACCAGGACTAAAAAGAGATAGCAATATCTGAATCAATTGATTCTACCAATGAGATTAGCAAATTTACATATTTTTATTATAAAGAATATTGTTTAAAATGAGTGCTCAGAATGAGAGCCCTTAAAGATCCTCTGATGGACTTTTACCCTGAAATGCAGGAATATGCTATAGGATCAATAAGAGCGTGGAGGACAGAAAACTTGAGTTCTTATTCTGCCTTTACTCTAACTCACTGTGTGACTTTGGACAAATCATTTCCCCTCCCTGAGCCTCATTTACTCCTGATGTAAAATGAGGGGGTGGGGCGTGGGATTTCCCTGGTGGTCCAGTGGGTAAGACTCCACACTCCCAATGCAGGGGACCCGGGTTCGATCCCTGGTCGGGGAACTAGATCCCGTATGCATGCCGCAACTAAGAGTCCTCATGCTGCAACTAAAAGAGATTTCTTAAATTATTTTAACTTGTCTGAATTACTGATTGATAAATAGATATTTGAAAATCTTGTACTCTGTATTTAACAATTTGTTTTTTAAAAAAGACTTTTAGAGCAATTTTAGGTTTACAACAAAGATTTGTCATATGCCCCCTGTCCCCTCACATTTATAGCCTCCCCCACTATCAATATCACTCACCACAGTGGTCCTTTTTTTTTAACCAAGGATGAACCTACATTGACACATCACAATCACCCCAAATCTATAGTTTACCTTAGGGTTCATTCTTGGTGTTGTACATTCTGTGAGTTAGAACCAAAGTATGATGGCATATATCCATCATTGTAATATACAGGGTATTTTCACTGCCCTAAAAATACTCTGTCCTCTGATTCATCTCTCTCCTCCCACCTACCCCCGGAAACCACTGATTTTTAATTTTCTCCATAGTTTTGCCTTTTACAGAATAGTATGCAACTGGAATCATATAGTATGTAGGCTTTTCAAGATTGGCTTCTTTCACTTAGTACTATGCATTTAAGGCTCCTTTATGTCTTTTCATGGCTTGATAGCTCATTTCTTTTTAGTGTTGAATAATATCCCATTCCTGCATGTACCACAGTTTATTTATCTATTTACCTACTGGAGGACATCTTGGTTACTTCCAAGTTTTGGCAATTATGAATAAAGCTGCTGTATATATCCATGTGCGGGTTTTTCTGTGGACATAATTTTCAACTCTTTTGGATAAATACCAAGGAGTATGTTGGCTGAATCATATAGTAAAAGTATGTTTAGTTTTGTAAGAAATCACCAAACTGTCTTCCAAAGTGGCTGTACCATTTTGCATTCCCACCAGCAGTGAAGGTGAGAGTTCCCACTGTTCCACATCCTCACAGCATTTGGGGTTGTCAGTGTTTTGGATGTTGTCCATTCTAATAAGTGTGTAGTGGTATCTCATTGATGTTTTAATTTGCATTTCCCTGATGACATATATGATATGGATTATTTTTTCATATGCTTATTTGCCACCTGTATATCTTTTGTTGGTGAGGTGTCTGTCAAGGTCTTTGGCCAATTTGTAAATTAGGTTGTTTGTTTCCTTATTATTGAGTTTTAAGAGTTCTTTGTATATTTTTGATATATTCAAATATATCAGATGTGTCTTTTGCAAATATTTTCTCACAGGCTATGATTTGCTTTCTCATTTTCTTGACAGTATTTTTTTTACAGAGCAGAAGTTTTTAATTTAATTAAGCCCAACTTACCAATCATTTCTTTCATGGATTGTGTCTTTGTTGTTATATCTAAAAAGCCATCACCATACCCAAAATCATCTAGGTTTTCTCCTATGTTATCTTCTAGGAGTTTTATAGTTTCTTATTTATATTTAGTTCTATGATCCATTTTGAGTTAGTTTTTGTGAAGGTTGTAAAGTCTGAGTGTAGATTCTTTTTTTTCTTTTTGCATGTGGGTGCCCAGTTGTTCCAGCACCACTTGTTGAAGAGACTATCTTGATTTCATTGTACTGCCTTTGTTCCCTTGTCAAAGATCAGTTGACTATATTTATGTGGGTCTATTTCTGAACTCTCTATTCTATTCCATTGATCTATTTGTCTATTCTTTCTCCAACACCACATTTTCTTGATCACTGTAGCTTTTTAAGTAAGTCTTGAAGTCAGGTAGCATGAGTCCTCCAACTTTGTTCTTCTCCTTCAATAGTGTGTTAGGTATTCCGGTATTTATTTTTGCAATATGTATCAGTTGCTAAATATTGACATGAGAGGGAAAGCTTCATGCTGCTATTTGAAAGCATTTTTCTGCAAATGATACTTTCTGGATGGGGGTAGTTTTTATTCCTAATAAATGAACACACAAATTATATATTCATTACTTTAGTGTCTCTTTTAAGGCTGATTTTTGAAGTCCTAGAGATAGTGTTATGTTTTATATGAGAACGTCGATGAATCAGAAGTCATAGATCAGCAGAAGGCAAATTAGCAGAATTATTATCATTTCTAGACCCCTCAGTCACATGCTATATATCAGCATCAGTGTTCCCTATGTTTTCTGCTTTTAACCTGGCCTATTAAGGGTGAAAATTAAACATATGTGTTAAGAATAAAAACAGTTTCTACTATATACCAATCAAAGCCCTGAGGTCAGCTGGTGGTGATAGATAGTGATTCATCATGAGCAACCTCATCTAGCAATCAGCCACCACGTGACCACTTGATATATGTCTGAAATGGAAACCAAACCTTAAAATAATTATCTTATAGCTGACTGATTTTTAAAAATAGAAATTGAACATACACAATGACCCCCTGAACCCTGAGGACATGTTTGCAGATTTCTGAGTGTTTCTACAAGAAACACTTGTGTGAATGATCTCTTAGGGCTCTTTCAGCTTTAATGTTTTATGTGTTTATGGGTTAAATTGCTAAAAGGCTCCATGAACTGGAGAGATGCAAATTACTTTACCATGTAGGAATTCTGGCAGTTATGGTTGTTATGAGTATAAATACTAAATATTTTAGAATTCTTAATCTCAGTTATCCTGAGAAATAGTATGCATTTTCCATAATGCAGTGGTTTGCTTCCCCTCTCAGTCTCTCTCATTTTAGTAAACTATCACATTGTGTTGAGATATTCTAGGAGGGAGAGAGAGGAGTCCTTTCAAAAGAAAGCAGGGAGAACATGCTGAATAAATGAAAAAAAGATCATTTGACGTTTCTAAAGGTAAATTAAGTGTTATAAAATGTCAACAGGAAGTAATATTTTATCTCATGGTTATTTGACTTCTGTCTTCCATTCAATGTTGTCTTTTTTCTCATCTTGGTATTATAAAAAGACAGCATTATATTGAACAGTTCACAAGAAATGTCAATTCAGTGGTTATTCTCATTTGTATGTTTTAACACATATAGTCTGTAGAAAGTGTAAGAAAATGTTGGCTATTTAATTTGAAAACAAGCCTGGTCAGACTGAAACAGATAGCAAATAAATAAGCAAAGATAAAAGCATTTTTGCCTTCTGTACTTCTCACCAACCCTTCTGTCTTTGTTCTGAGTTTTCTTACATTCTGTATTTGTCTATTTGGCATCCATTAATCACAGGGCCAAACTAATAGCCAAAGTTGTTTATATCTCCCTTGTGATCTAGTTTGTGCTAGCAAACAAAAATCATATTACAAGCTCTCAAATCAATTCTGACTCTATACCCCAAATCACCTCCTGTATTAACTCTTACACACTAAGTCAATATTTCTCCTGCCCTAAATCATCAAGGGCCAGGTACCAGACAACTGTAGACCATCCCTATAGCCTAGAGCCCACTGCAGTCATTCAAATTATCCAATCCTAAGCTGTTTCCTTTGTCCTGCCTTGCCTTTCCTGAGGAAAATATGATAAAAGCTCTGGGTCATGCTTTCCCCTCACCCCTACTTCTGCCTCCTGACCAAGTCTGGTGCTTTCCCATGGCCCTGCATCATGTGGCATGCTCCCTCCTCTCAGAAATATAAGTGATAAAAATCTTCTTTCAATGGCATTGTCACAGTTACCTCCGTAAAGTAAAATCCTACAAGTACATTTTAACAGTCTTGAATCTACTCCAATCAGGATTTCACCCCCAAAACTTCACTGAAGCTGGTCTTGTCAAGGTCACCAATGGCTCCCATGTTGCTAAAGCCAGTGGCCAATGAACCATCTCCAGCTTCCTTGACCATCCAAACAACATCTGGCCCAGTGACTTTCTCTCTTTTCCTTGTAATGCTTTCTTCACCTGCAGAGCTGGGACTAGGGGGAGAAAAGTGAGTGCTTCACTCACCTCAGGCACAAAATTTAAGGGATGCCTCAAAAACTCAGTAATCAATATGTATACTATCTCAATGCAATACTTCAAAGGGTCAAAAGCAATTCTAAAATTATATGATGAAAAACATCAACATTTTAAATGAAGATGGGGCCTACCAGTGCCATGCCAAGACATAAAGGAGGCTGAGGCCCATTATATGTGCCCCTGTCTATGTGCATATATATGCATACACGTGTACTTATGCATGTATTTTAATATATTTTTCCAAAATATTGAAAAATTAAAAAGTAAGTGTAATAAAACACATAATGTTATTTTACTTTTAAATATTTTATTTATACACCCAATTTTAAAACATAATTTCACTTACCTGGCTCTAATGGAACCAAATTCATAAATACTATTTTCAAATTCTCTTTTTTCTTTTACTTTAATATTAGGAAAACCCCCCAACAATTTAAAAAGTACATCCAAAACATGTATATGAGGATGCACATGTTTGCTTTGGCCCAGCACTGTTTGCTTGTCTTCTAGAAGCCCACACTCTCTTGGTCTTTCTTTTATGCCCGTGGCAACTGCTTCTCAGTTCCACTTTATTGCCTTTTCCACCTCTCCTTCATCTCTGAGGGTTCTAGTGCCCTAGGACTCAGTATGGTACTATCTACCCTCACTCTTAGTCATGCCTATGAGTTGAAATACAATCTGCATTTATATCCTCAGCCCTAACCTCTCTTACATGACAGATTTAGTCCTGAGAGAGAATATTCCTTTTCTCTTTTCCTGTTACTCTGAAATTTAGAGTTTCTGCCTACAGAGAACACCAGTACTAGTTTTATGAACACGGGAACCAGTTTCTGGAAGTACCTGTGGAGAAGGTTAAAAAGAAGATTTGTGTGAACACATAACGATAATGATTCTTGCCATGGAGGTTTTAGAGTGAATGAAGAGAATACATTCTAGGTGTCCTCTAATCTCCAAACCTTCCAGAGTCTGTTCCCTTTAAGAGCCATCCCCAATATATCCCCATCTCTCATACATACAGGGAGCCCCACACATTTTAGAATATATAAAATATATATGTATAGGTAATATAGATAGATAGATACATAGATATAGGTTTCCAGGGAGGCTTATGGCTATCTTTAGCCCCAACTCCTGCTCCCAATCCAAATTCCTAAGGAACACTAGCCACTTCACCTCTGTTTTTTTCCTTCAGCAGTCCCAAATGTGCCAATGTCCTTTTTGAAACCTTCCTAAGGAAATATTATCAGATTTAATAAAACAATAAAAATGGACACAGTCACATCCAGATATTGCAGGCTCAATAGAGTTCAGTTGTAATAGTGCTGAACAGTATTCTCTTATTCTCAACTTGATTCTTCCTTACACCACCATGTGGGCATTGGCTTGGACATCCTCTGGTCATAGATGAAGGTCTCTGTAGCAGAAGAACCAGCCACAGCAGTCATGTACTTCATTTAAGAAAGTTTTTCTCTCCTAGTCATTCTCATCAGTCTATCAATCTGTACACCCTATCCCATGGTGCTTGATGTTTCACTGGATGGTGGTCAGGGATGCATTGTCAGTCCATCAAAAGTATTCAAAATATCTTAAGCCCTTTACTGGATTTTCTTGAAATCAATTAAAAGGAATAAAGCTATATTCTGCTGCAATATTTACATATAACACCTTCTTTTCCTATATATTTTTCTCATATCACAAATTTTTCCCTAAGTTCTCAAGACGAAAGGAAAGGACAAAAAGTTAAAAACATATGAGTGTATAAAACTCACCAGTAAGGGTAAATATGTACTCATGTTAGATTCTCTAATGTTGTAATGGTGGAACATAAATCACTTCAAGTCTAGTTTAAAAGACAAAAAACAAGCTCCCTCGCCCCTGTATCCATGCATTGAGCTGATAAAGGTGAAAAAAAAACAGATAAAAAACAAATGTATTAAGAATAACTATTAATACTGTAATTTGTTATTGGATACATAGTATTAAAAAGATGTAAATTCTAACAACAGTAAACTAAAATGTGAGAGGAGAGAGAAGTATACAGTCTTTGTATGCTATCAAGTTAAGTTGTTATCAGGTTAAAATAGGTTGTTATAACTATAACGTATTTTATGTTAGGCTTATGGTAACCACAAAGGAAGAACCTGTAGTTGATACACAAAAGATTACACTAAAGGAATCAAAACATACCACCATAAAAAGTCATTAAATCACAAAGGAAGATAGCAAGAGAGAAAAAATGAACAAAAGCACCACAACAGCCAGAAATCAATTGACAAAATGGCAATAGTAAGACCTTACTTATGAATAATTACTTTAAAAGTAAATGGAAGAGATATGGGAACATATGTATATGTATAACTGATTTACTTCGTTATAAAGCAGAAACTAACACACCATTGTAAAGCAGTTATACCCCAATAAAGATGTTAAAAAAAATGTGTTATGAAACATCAGGGGATGACATCAGAAAAATAAATTAGGGCTGGACTTATGTGAGTCTTGAATGCCAAATTAAGAATATGAGACAATAAAAACACAAACCATTATAATCATAAAAAAGTAAATGGATTAAATTATTCAATCAAAAGATGTATAATGGATGATTGGATCATATGTATGTATGTGTGTGTGTGTGTATATATATATATATATATATATATCCCAACGACTCCACCAAAAAACTGTTAGAACTAATAAAGTGGCATCATATAAAATCAACCTGCAAAAAAATAAATTGTTTCTATACACTAAAAATGAACTACCTAAAAAGAAATAAAGAAAACAATCCCATTATGATAGCATCAAAACAATGACATAATTAGGTTTAAATTTAATCAAGGAGGTGAAATACCTGCACAGTGTTAACTATAACACACTGATGAAAGAAATCGATGAAGACACAAACAAATGGAAAGGTATTCATGTTTATGGATTGGAAGAATTAATATTGCTAAAATGTCCATACTACCTAAAGCCGTTTATAGATTCAGTGTAATCCCTATTAAAATTCCAGTGGCATTTTTTACAGAAATAGAAAGAACAATCCTAATTACAAAATGGAATTACAGAAGACCTGGATAGTTGAAGGAATCCTGAGAAAGAAGAACAAATTTGGAGGCATCACACTTCCTGGTTTCAAACTATATCACAAAGCTATAGTAATCAAAGCAGTATGGTACTGGCATAAAAACGGACACATAGACCAATAGAACACAATGGAGAGCCCAGAAATTAAGCCATGCTTATTTGGTCAACTATCAATAATTTTGATAATGAAGCCAAGGATGTTTAATGGGGAAAGTATGGTATGTTCAATAAATGGTGTTGGCCAAATTGGATATTCACTTGCACAATAATGAAATAGGACCACCATCTAACACCATTCACAAAAATTAACTTGAAATGCATTAAAGACATAAGACCTAAAACTATAATACTCCTAGAAGACAGGATAGGAAAAATATCCTTGATATTGGTCTTGGCATTGACTTTTTAGATATAACACCAAAAGCACAAACAAGAAAAGCAAAAACAAACCAAAAGCAAAACAACCCCACCCCCCCAAAAAAAAACCCCACATGAAACTACATCAAGCTAAAAACCTTTGGTGTAGCAAAAGAAAAGATCAACAAAATAAAAAAGGAAACTTATGGAATGGGAGAATATATTTATAAACATATATCTGATAAGTGGTTATATATACAGAACTGATATATATACGGAACTGATATAATTCAATAACAAAAACACAACCCAAATAAAAATGGGTAAAGGACCTGAATACATAGTTTTCAAAGAAGCTATTCAAATGACCCACAGTTACATGAAAAGGTACTCAACATCACTAATCATCAGGCAAATGCAAATCAAAACCACAATGAGATATCACCTCGTACTTGTTAGATTGGCTATTATCAAAAAGACAGAGATAACTAGTGCTGGAGAAGATGCAGAGAAAAGGAAGCCCTGATGCACTGTTGGTGGGAATGTAAATTTGTGCAGCCATTATGGAAAATAGTATGGAGGTTCCTCAAAAAATTAAAAATACAAATAGCATATGATTCAGCATTCCTACTATTGAGCATATATGAAGGAAACAACATCACTATCTCAAAGAGACACCTGTACTCCCTTCATTGCAGCATTATTCACAATAGTTATGGAAACAATGTAAGTGCACTCAACAGATGAATGGATAAAGAAAATGTAAAATATACACACACACACACACACACACACACACACATATATATATACACACACACACAGTAGAATATTATTCAGCCATAAAAATTAAGAAAATACTGCCAATGAGGCAACATAGATGAACTTTGAGGAAATGTGTTAAGTGAATTAAGTCAGGCAAAGAAAGACAAATACTGTATGATCTCACTTATATGTGGAATCTAAAAACATTGAACTCATAGAAACAGAGAATAGATTGGTGATTTTGCTAGGGGCTGGGAGGTGAGAGAAGAGGAGGACTTACTTTATTGTATACTTAAAATTTTCTAAGAGGGTAAATCTTAGATGTTTTCACCACACACAAAAAGAAAATGGTGACTATGTGAAGTGACAGGTATGTTAATTAGCTTGATTTTGGTGATTATTTCACAATGTGTGTGTATATCAAAACATCAACTTGGACACCTCAAATATATTCAATATTTGTCAGTTATACTTCAATAAATTTGTGGGGGGGGGGACACCAAACCAAGACAAACAAAACCAAACAAAAAACTACAAAATTTTTCCATAGATTGTCAATTCAGTCACCCCAGTGGAAACCAAATAGCCAACAATACAATAACTGGGTGATGTTGGCCGCAGCACACTGTAGGAACACTGGAGGTACAAGTGCCACAGGAGGTGGGTGCTGGGGAACCTGCCCACGCTGCAGGAGATGGGCACTAGGGCATCTGGATGCACTGTGGGTGCTGGGCTCCGGGGAAGGTGCCCACACAATGGGAGTTGGGCAGTGGGGAAGCTGCGGGTGCAGAAGCTACCAGAGCTGCAGAAACCTAGCAAGAGTGCACACAGGAACCACGTGACAAAATTCCTTTCTCCACAATGTCTCCACAGCGCCCTCTGCTGTTCAGAGAGGGGGAAAACTATTTAAAGCACTCAGACCCATTTCACAGAGCAGGCAATAATGGTCAATTTTGAAAAAGCATATTTTGTAATATGTATATAATATTGTACGTACATATTGTAATATGTATATATAGCATGTATATAATAGGTCAGATGGTAATAAGTGGTATGGATAAAAATTTTAAAAAGATAAGAGAACAATAAATGACTGAGTGGGATCTACTTTAGATTGTCTGAAGAGATGATATTTGAGCTGAAGTAATGATGACACAAAGAAGTGAGCACATGATCATGCAGAGGAAGAGTGTCCCAAGGCAGAAAAACCAGCAGGTGCAAAAGCAGGAAGGAGCCTAAACCTATTGAAGAACATGAAAGACACCTTTAGAATTGGCAACATGTTGTATCCTCAGAACTGGACAAAAAAGAAGCGACCAGATCAGATCTAGGAGATCTCAATAATTTCTACCAGCTACATGATGTGGACTTGTCCCTGTCCTAGTGCAGAGAATAAGGTACTTATCCTTTCTGAAACTGTCATTTCCAGATACCTCATAGATTTTGTCTGTTGCTGCTCTTTAAAAGGTTAAACATGGATTTATGTGATTCAGCAATGCCACTCACAGGTATATATCCAAGAGACATTAAAACACATTCACACAAAAACTTATATATGACTGTTCATAGCCACATTATCCATAATAGCAAAAAAGTGGAAGCAACCCAAATATCCATCAACTGATGAATGATGTATTGGCATACCAGTACAATCGAATATCATTTGGCCATAAAAAATGACTAAAATACTACAACAACATGAAGGACTTGCTACAACATGGATGAACCTTGAAAACATTCTGCTAAGTGAAAGAAGCCAGACACAGAAGACTGGGGCTGGGGGATTGGGCGTGACTGCTGGTGGATATAAGGTTTCTTTTGGAGGATGATTAAAACAATTGTGATGAAAATTGATTGCGGTGATGGTTGTACAACTCTGTGAATACACCAAAAGCCATTAAAATGTACATTTTAGATGGGAGAGTTGTCTGGTATGTGAGTTTTATCTCAATAAAGCTGTAACAGGGACTTCCCTGATGCTCAGTGTTTAAGACTCCACGCTTCTAACGCAGGGGTAGAGGTCTGATCCCTGGTCAGGGAACTAAGATCCCACATGCCACAGAGCCAAAAAAGAAAAAAAAAGAATAAATAAAAAGCTGTTACAGTAAAATTATTTTGCTGACTTGGATTCAGGGTCCAAGAATCCTTTGGAGTCTTTAGTACAGATTGAAAGAGCACATCTGTTGATATGTACCTTTTCAGTGAACCAAGTAGTGTGTAATTGGACTTCAAAGTAGGCTCAGCCTATATCGCTATTGACATACACACCTGAAAATGTCTGAAAAGTTCCCCTACAAGTCCCAGGTCAGTTGTTATATAGATTTTTGCCTCATTCTGCCACTAGCTCTATTTTTCTTAAGAGACACAGTAAAATCATAGGAAAAACACTGAATTTAGACTCAGAAGGTCTTAATTTGAAACATAGTTCTACCACTTACTTAAAGATATACTGAACTGTTGTTTGATTAAACATGCATACACACACACGCACACACATATCCCGAACAAAGTCCAAAACGATGTCATCCTTTCATTTGGCAGAGTGTTCTCTAAATTGTGCTTCTCCTGGAAGCCTGCTCTGTTCACAAAACCCCTACTTTGACAATGCAGAACCAATCAATCAGTAATCCAGATTGATTTATTTGATCAATATGATTGGTAACTCTTATTTCCTTCATTTTGCAGAGGAGGAAATAGAAGCGTGGTAAGATTCGATGACTTCCATTGTGTGGCAGCCGTGGAGGGCTGCCGCTCAGATTTATCAAGAGAGAAATTCCCATAAGGAGTACAGTCATTTGACAACTTCCAGTGTTCAGCCCAGGACAGGCTTTCCTTAAGCAGCACTAGACAATGGCTGAGCACAATGGGGTACTAGGGTCTGGCTATTTCTACCCAGCATTCTGGAGTCCCGTCTTGGGCTAGACGAGCCATTCTGAAACCTACACTACAGTCTGAGGCTCTTCCTAACCAATCCTCCTTTCTTCCTCCCTCCTTTCACATGTGTCATACCTGCGTTGCTCTCTGAAAGCTTTCCCTGCCTACTCCTGCCTCCTCTTCCACCTTATCTATCACAGTGGTTAATCCCAATAATTCTTTTGCACTTCTAGCTCTGTCTTTGTTATCCTTTCTGGAGGGCCTAAACTGACACTCTTTGGTGGAGCCAAGACTTACACACAAGACTTGTGACTCCAAGGTCATTCCATAGAGCTGCCTATAGCTATTATGCCTAGCTCACTGGGACTAACTAGAAGAAACTAACTAGATTAACTAAGTATTGCCTGGGTTTACCATGCCCCAGTCCCTGTATAGTCCTGTATGGATAAAGCCACTTTTATAGAAAGAACAGGCTCTTGTGGCTGAATCCAATATATTCAAGAGCATTCATTCATTCAGCAAGAGGAGGGAAATGAACGAATAGTTAATAGCTATTGCTTCCCATGAAATGTTTCCTGTGAGCTTTCAGTAGGTATATGCAAAGGTCTGTCCCACCACCCATACCCCTGTAGGTACTACCTGAAACTAACTCTTTTCTTCCTTAATGCCCAACTGTGATCAGCTACACTGAGAGAATGGAGGTTTGGAATGGAATTTGAGGTGGCAGCAGAGAAGAGGTTATTTTTGGAGTGCACAGGGCACATCAGGAGAAGCCAACCCACTAGCATGAGGGTATTGGATCTAAGATGTGGGGAAATATGCAAAACAGAAAGGCAAGATATACTTGTGTTGGCTGTTTTGCATCTTTGCCTAGATCCTTTGTGCCCTCCCCTCACCTGTATCCTCAATTCAAATGCAAACAAATAGCCTTTATTGAGCACGTACTGTATGCCAAGCTCCATACTAGGAATCTTGGGACTTCCCAAACCTAAGGTCAAGGGGAGAGACAAATGTGAAGATGACCTCTAAATGCAAGGGGGGATGTGACCAGGACTCTAATGGTAATGCTAAGAGTGAGAGCGAAAGAAGAGATTGGTTCTGAAAGGGACTCTCTACGGAGGTTTATAGAAGGTGGGGATTAAAGGGCTGGATACACAAAGAGGAATAAAAGTTGAGCAGAACCGGCATTCCAGGCAGCAATGCCAGCAGGAAGAATGGCACTGCCATGAGTAATGATATGGCATTTATGGGAACAAACAAGAAATGTTAGCTGTTGCAGAGTCAAGTCCAGGGTAGGAGAAGCAGGGCTCAGTGCTGGTAGAGGTAGAAGGGGCCAAGTCCTACAGGGTCTTGTGTGCCAAGTTAAAGAGCACCTATTTTATCCTACAGACAACCATGAGTTGTTTGTGTGCAGGGAGGGGTGTTTATATGATTTTTTACATTAATAAGTCTAACTCTGAAATCTGCAATGTCCGGAAAATATCTGCAGAAATGCACACCGCTGGCCATAATGCATTTACATACTAAAAAGAACACTAGACATTGGTGAAGCAGCTAAGCCTCTTTAGATTTCAGTTTTCTCATCTGTAAAATGAATATGACCTCTGAGGTTCCTCCTACTCTACACTTCTATGATTCTGTTCTTAATAGCTTGTCTTGACATAACTTAGATAATGATAGCTCGGCTTGAAAATCTACTTGAATTTGGTCTCTACCATTAATGTGAAGTAGTTAAGCAATTAGCAATTTAATTTGACAGTATAGTTGAGTTTCCAGTGTAGATTTATTTAAATTGGGTTAACTATCTGGATAAGACACTTCTACTGTCGGAAAGGCACGCTGCTCGGCTTACGTTCTTTAAAAACATAAGCTTTGGTTCCACGTTTGAAACCTGATGCCTATTTTGCATTGGTCCCCATGCCTCAAGAAGCAGTGGCCTGTCAGGCTTGCTGATATTTAAACATGTGGGAAATGCCCCCAGCTCACCCCAGTCATTAAATCTGATGGCTTGTTGGGTCCAGAGAGGCAGCCCAGGCAGGCAGCTGCATAATCAAGTGCTGCAGTGGGTTTTGGGGTCTTTTTTTAAAGCTTACTTTCAACCCAGCCCTTTCCAGTTAACCATTTCCTTGGTGATGACGAGGAGTTGGTTTATTCAGCAGATCATAAATGCAAAATGATGAACCTGGGGCTGTAGAGATAAGGATCGGTGAATCATACAAAGAGTCTGGACTTTGGAAGGCCCTTAGAAGTCATCTTGCCTAAACCTTTCACTTTACAAATAAGGAAGCCATTAGGTCAGTTTGCTATTTTTGCATTCACAGATATTTGCAACCTGTTCTTTTTGAGCCCCATTCCTCCTAAACATTGGCCAGAATCATGGAATTTTCTCTCTGTAAAAATGTGACTTCCTACCAGTTGAATACTCTTGATGATAACGACGTGGTTTAGCTACAGAAGGGAATCGTGCATGAGTATTCCGGCAAGTTATTCATTTATCTATTCCCAAAGGGGCCTCATTTCTCTTTAATACTGATCTTCTTCAACATTTATGTAAATTTGTCCAACGTTCCTTCAGCAGCTTTTATTGAGCTGGTTTTGTTCTCCTCTCAGAGATGAGTAAGAAATGTTCTCTGCTTTGAAAAGATCATTCTTTCTTGGGGGTGGACACTCTGAAAAGCAACTGCAATTGAATGTGACAAGTGCTATTGAAGGGAAATAGACATAGAGACAAAAATGAGGGAGCAATTAGTTCCAGCTAAGGTAGGAGAGACTGAGACAGAGTGACGCTTGAGCTGGCCCTGGGAGGGGGAGAGGAGGTGTGGCAGGTAGTTGAGGAGCAAGATGCAGGGGAGGACATTCTAGACAGGGTGATGACTCAAAGACACTGAAACATACAAGGCTATGGCATAATCAGGAAATGCAAGTGTACAGCTGGAGTTGAGGGTGTCTGGGTACAAAGGGGCCTGGGTGATGGCCTGCAATTTCAAGTTGGAGAGGGATTGTGCAGAATTTTGTAAGGCAGCTTAAGGCGTAGGGGGTATGCCCTGTAGCTCTTGTGCAATAGATGGTGGCCCACAACAATTTGTGAGTGTGACACGGTTTAGAAAAACACCCTTGAAACTTCCGTGTGCAGGATGGACCGAATGCCAGGAGCTCAGTGAGAAGATGGCCCTAAATGCATAGCTATCCCTGACCACACGAGTATGGCTTCATTTCTCTGTGTGTGTTGGGCTTTACTCGGCATTAATCCTTATCTAGATGACAGTGTGCAGTTGTATTAGACTGTTCAGGCTGCCATAAAAAAAAAATACCACAGACTGGGTGGCGTAAACAGCAGAAGTTTATTTTCTCACGGTTCTGGAGGCTAGAAGTCCCTGACCAAGGTTCTAGAAGATTCTCTTTCTGGTGAGAGCTCTCCTGCTGGCTTACAGATGACCACTTTCCTGCTGCGCCCTCACATGGCCCCTTCTCCGTGCACATGCAGAGAGATCTCTCCTGTCCCTTCCTCTTCTTCTGAAGACACCAGTTCTGTTGGATCAGAACCCCACTCTTACATCCTCATTTAACCTTAATTACCTTCATAAAGGCCCTGTGTCCAAATACAGCTACAATGGGGTTTGGAGCTTCAACACAGGAAGTTGGGAGGGGGACATAATTCAGTCCCTAATGGCAGCTGACCTTTCTTCTTGTCCCTCATAGCAAGCAACCCAGGCAAAATTATGGAAAGAACTTCAATGAACAGAAGCAACACCTATCATTTCTGCAGATAACAAATGAAAGCCAAATGTGCCATGTGAATTTCCCAGTTCGGTCCAGCATCTCCAACATGTATTTTCTGACTTTTCTTCTGGAGGAGGGGCCAGAGACAACTCCTTTTCTAGCACTAGCATCACTTTCCATGCTAATATTTGATCCTGCACTTGGGAAATTTATCACTCAGCCCCAGCTAACCATGACCTGGTCTTCTGAACAGGTTGCCCTGCCCCAATTCCAGCATTGCCGTCCATGGTTTTCTCTCTCACCTCTCCCGAAAATAATCCCTGATTTCTCCATTTCCCCAGCCCATAATCCTTTTTCCTCTCTCATCTCCAGACCCTCCTTGAAGTGGCAAGCCATCTCCTTTTATGCAAATTGTAGGCACAAAGCTTGGTCCTTTAGTCTCAGCTCCCTTTTCTGCAACCTGAAAGGGCATATGAACTATGAATGCCACACTGTTTCCTAAAGTTCGCATCTGAACGACTAATTGATTAAATGCCTGCTGAATGGGTGCTACGAAACAAGGTCGATGTCAACAATGACCAGCGCTAGGAAGAGGAGTTGTTTATAAACTTAACAGGCAAGGTGCCACATAAAATAAAATTCCTATAAACATTTCAGCAGGATTTTAGAATCCTGTTTTCACTTTTCCAGATACTGGCTTCCATATTTTATTTAATACAAAATTATTCATTGGTCATTATTTCTATAATAGATAGGAAGGTAATATATAGTGGAAGAATAGTGTTACTTTCTCTTGGAAAATCGGATAAAATACATAGTTGTGAGAATATATTGAGTAATAATGATACCATCATTATATGCTGTATCCAGAGCCCCTGTAACAGTGGCAGTGCTTGGATATTTGTACAATAAATTAATTAATACAAAATTGGGATAATATTTAACACAGATTAATTCCACAAAAATGTATTGTGTATCAACTAAATGTTAAGCAATTTGCTAGGGCCTGAGGGATCCAGCAGGGGGTCATACCTGCTCCTATGTCCACTATCAAAGAATGCCCCTTGTCTATGCCAGGTGATCATGCTCTTTGAAACCACAGTTTTGGGACAGATCCACAGGGAAGACCATCTAGATGAGCCTAATCCAGAGACAAACTTTGTCTGTAAAGGACCAGGAAGTAAATATTCTAGGCTTTGCAGGCCATACATTCCCTATTGTTACTACTCAACCCTGCCTTTGAAGCATGATAAAGGCCATAGACGATATGTAAACAGATGGTCTTGGCTGTGTTGCAGTAAAGCTTTATTTACAAAAACAGGCCAAATTTGGCCCATGGGGTGTTTTTTGTTTTTTTTTTTTTGGCTGCTTTGGGCCTTTGTTGCTGCACGCAGGCTTCTTTTAGTTGCAGCAAGTGGGGGGCTACTCTTTGTTGTGGTGCTTGGGATTTTCATTGCGGTGGCTTCTCTTGTTGCAGAACATGGGCTCTAGGTACGTGGGCTTCAGTAGTTGCGGCCTGTGGACCCTAGAGCACATGGGCTTCAGTAGTTGTAGCATGTGGGCTCAGTCCTTGTGGCTCGTGGGCTCTAGAGCACAGGCTCAGCAGTTGTGGTGCATGGGCTTAGTTGCTCCACGGCATGTAGGATCTTCCTGGACCAGGGCTCGAACCTGTGTCCCTTGCATTGACAGGTGGATTCTTTTTTTTTTTTTAACATCTTTATTGGAGTATAATTGCTTTACATTGTTGTGTTAGTTGCTGCTGTATAACAAAGTGAATCAGCTATACATATACATATATCCCCATATCTCCTCCCTCTTGTGTCTCCCTCCCACCCTCCCTATCTCACCCCTCTAGGTGGTCACAAAGCACTGAGCTGATCCCTCTGTTCTATGGCAGGTGGATTCTTAACCACTGCACCACCAGGGAAGTCCCCCCATGGGCAGTATTTTGCCGGAATCTATGTGGGAGACACTGGGGTGAAAGATCATCTTAATGCACCTAAAATCGTAGAATCTGGGAACAGAAATGGACTGTACAGACATTGCCCTCTGTTTTACTCAAATGACAAAATGCCAACCCTGGTAAATCCTATTCTCCATTACCTACTGTAATAGGTGAGTGTAAATTGAGAAGAGCACAGGATCATGCTATCCAGAAATCCTATTGCACTTACCTAATGCACTCGTTATTCCTCAGCCCGAGAAGACTTTCTAATTCTTTTTCTTTCTCACCTGACCTCCAGTACCAGGGTGGCCGCCATGGATGTGTGTGCCCGGATTGCCATGCAAGAAAGAACTTGCTGTTCAGGTGTTCACTTCTTCAGGAACCATCTTAGCTTTCCTGGCAAGGCCACATTCTTCCCAGGTAAGCCCTAGGCCATGACTGAAAATGGCAGAGGTATAAGGGCCTGGCCATTTTGGCTAAGGTAGAACTCTCTAACTCTTCCTCTTTGCCCCAGAGCTCTGCTTTAGGTTGGTCAATACTTTTACAAATCCCATCACTGTCTGAGTTTCTCCTCTCTTGATTCTGTTTCCTCTATCCTTCCTGTGCACAGGTGTCAAAACAGCCTAATTTATTTTAAACAGAAGTAGAATGTGCAACATACAGAAACATTTAAAGCTAATTTTATTTTTTCTTGTCTTAGTGTTTAAAACATTTGTTATAGCAAAAGATATTTTAAAAAATGTTTTCCTAAAGGAAAGCACTGAATCATCATGCTGCTAATGGCGGTTATGGTTTTGCTCTGTTCTCTGCAAGACTCTCTCTGCACCCTAAGCATTGAGCCTTTCTCCCAGGAGACTAAAGCAGCAGTTCCAACACCAAAGAGCACCACTGACCAAAATATAACAAGGTGTGACAAGGACTGACAGTTATTTTTCCACACCATTCAGAATAGTAAGGGAGTCTGTACTCCCCTGTAAAGCTTTGTCTCCCCGATGACTGTACCTTGGAAACGCATTTATTATATTTCAAACTGTGACTTGACTCTATGATACAAGAAAAAACAATTTTTGAAAGAGAAGCACAAGGTTTAGATAGTTATTTTGGCTGTTGATTGAATCAGTACAGTGTTAACTGGCTGATTCTTATCTAATATTCATACTTCCAGTGTGCAGAGTGCTTTGCCATTGAGAGATTTCGCCCTCCAATGTTTCATGTGAATCTTCTTACAATTTTGTGAGAGGACAAGAACAAGTAACGTCATCTGTTCCTACATATAAGGAAACTGAGGTTCATAGAGGTTTTGTGCTTTTTTTCAATGTCACATAGCAGGATTAGTCCCAGCTTTTATCAAATATGGCTTAGTGTATAATAACAAGTGAGGAACATTTGTTTCTTTATTCCATTTGCATGAGATGTAAAATAAAATAAAATATTCATTAATGAAAATTCCTTTGAAGTAGAATACTTGCACACTCTGCTTAAGTATTAAAAGCTGCCAGTTCATATTCACTAAGACTATTGTTGTGCAAAAACTAATTTGGTTGTGACTCATAATGAAGGTTTAGTGGATACAACAACTCAGGACTGCCACTGGCATCTGGTTACCAACCAACACATTGGACTACTGGATTAGACTCATCAGTAAGCCATTGAGCATAATATGACTGTTGAAAACATGTCTAATGATTTTTGGCCCAAGGAAACTAATGAAATTGAGCAATTATGCAAGTTTTTTTTTTCTTTTTTTCTTTTGTAGCTCTCAAACTAAGCAGAATAACTTTACTAGCATTAAAAAGTTGAACTTGGAATGATTTAATGAAACCAATGAAACTTTTCAATAGGTAATTACACTTGTCATACTAAAGGGAAATAAGAAAAGATATAACAAAGCTTATAGAAATGTGATTTATTCAGGAGAAGGAATTAGGAAAGAAAATAGACATATTTTCATTTGTTTTTATGCAAGCAAAGTGTGGACACCATCTTGTAGTGAAAAATGATTTCAAACATGCAGAATATAGGATAAAAATGGGCAGTGTGCCTTTAATTCCACCTCTCTTTCCCAGAGGCAACAACTGTGAACAGTGTAGTGTCTATTTCTAGCTGTGTGCATGTACAAATAAACATTTTTATATTAATTGGACTCTGTATTGTTCTACTACTCTTATTTTCACTAAATGATATGTATTACAGTTCATTCTATGTAAGTGCATGCATCATTATGTTTAAATATATATTAATCTATAGTATAGATGATACTGTAACTTATTTAGCCACTTCTCAATTAATATCCATTTAAATTGTTGACCATCAACAGTGTAGTGAGTGACATTGTACATGCCTATTGGTTCACATAAGGATCAGTACCCAGAAATCAAATCATGGGTTGGAAGCGTCTGTACATTTAATATGTATGTATACCCTGCTGAATTGCCTTCCAAAAAGACTACCCATTTATGTTATCCCCAATAACATGAGATAAATGTTCACAAACATGTATGTTATTATAATTTGAAAAAAATTATCTTTTCAAAGAAACAGCTCTTGGTTTTCTCAATCTTTTCTATTGTCTCTATTCTTTTTTTTTTTAACATCTTTATTGGAGTATAATTGCTTTACAATGGTGTGTTAGTTTCAGCTTTATAACAAAGTGAATCAGCTATACATATACATATATCCCCATATCCCCTCCCTCTTGCGTCTCCCTCCCTCCCACCCTCCCTATCCCACCGCTCTAGGTGGTCACAAAGCCCCGAGCTGATCTCCCTGTGCTATGCGGCTGCTTCCCACTAGCTATCTGTTTTCGGCTTGGACCAGGGGGAGCTGTGAGGACAATGCGGTCGCAGCCCGCTGAGCTGCTGGGAATGGCTGTGACAGAGGCAGGAAGGCAGAGCTGCAAAGCAGACTGTGGAGCAAAAGCAGCAGGCTCTGGCAGCAGGTGGCAAGGGGAGTGCAAGAGAGGCACGACTTTCCAGCAGTGTCCATCTGTTGTCTTGTCGCTTGTCTGCCAGTCGAATTTAGCCACGTGACTTCTGAAAGCAAACTGCCCTTCACCTTAGAGCGGCCTGTTGACAAACAATAATAGTACTTCCAAGCGAAGAAGTGAAGCACTGGCTTGGTCAGTGAGTGGTTCTTGAAGGAAATAGGGCTGAGAATTTCCTGTTCAGAAACTCTTAAAACACAGACCAGCCACCATCATCTGCATTGAAGGACCCCATGGGGCCCAAAGGCTCTTGTACTAGTGATGAATCCTGCCCTGCTGTGGCTTCTCAATGTAAACATGAGAGGAGACAGGAGAGGGCAGGACCGGGGCCCAGCAGGCCTCCCCTTAGAGCAACTCCAGGGATGCCCCGGGCCCCCTGACAGCTCTGCAAATGAGTTGGGTGCTGAAATGAACTGTAACTGTTTGAATATTAGTTGCTTGTATCAATTCAACCCACTGGACTCTGTTTTCAACGGTAGTGGGTTTTGTTTGTTTGTGTGTGTGCTTTTCTTTCTTTTGGCTTTCTTTCATCAGACTGCCTTCTCTTCCAAGAGAAGCATCTTTGTGGATTGAGTTTTGGCCTGGTGGTTAGGACAAAGAGGAAAAGTTCCTTCTTCCCTATAGCCTTTTCAAAGCCAGGTTGCTAGCCTTGAGCAAGTCGTGAAACTATCTCGGCCTCTCTGCTCTCCTGTTGCCCCAAAGTGTGCTGTGTTTCCTCAGCGCAAGAGCCCCTCAAGTACAAAGAGTTAAGATGTGAAGTCCTCTGAGCCTACCAGGCCCGGGGCCTTCCGCACACCCTCAACGCTGCCCTTAAGTGATTAGTTCAGAAGGGTGTGCAGACTGACAGACAGCAGCTCTTTTAGCCTTCAGGTGAGTGACAAGCCGTTCTGTCCCAGATCTGCACGCTCTCCCGTTCACAGGGCTTGACACGGAGCTGTGGAACTGTGCCTTAGCTGTTGCTGGAGCTATGCATTTCTGGGAATGTGTTCCTTCCCTTTGTGTCATACCCAGGACACAGCTTTGTCAAATTACTCTTCTGATCTATCCCAGTGGCTTGCTATTTTATTTTAATTAAATTTATTATTTTTTCTTAAGGACTATAAGTTGCTTGACAGGAACTGCATTTGTGATTCAGATGGGAACTGGCTTTCTCAGCTCAGTTATTTTACCCCATCCTTAAAAAAAATTGAGATATAATTGACATATAACATTGTGTAAGTTTAATGTGTTGATTTGATGCATTTATATATTGCGATATGATGACCGCCATAGAATTAGCTGCCACCTCCATCACATAACATAATTATCATTTTGTCTTACACCATCTTAAACCAATGAAGAACTTGTTTTCAGATAGGAATTCATAGGAGTGTTAAAGGTGGCTATGGCATAAGCACAAGTCATGAAGTGTTGACAGGTACGTGGGGTAACTGATTTCGGTCAGTTTTAAAGGTCAACACATCTTCCTTCCTGCTTCCGGCCCCTGGGTTGAAGCGTCTGTAAACTAATGGGCAATTTTTGTTTTACCAGGTTTCCTTAATCCCCAGGCCAGATGTGTTAAATCTCCCCCAGGTGTCTCTTAAGGAAGTGACAGCAGGTTTTAATCTTCCTGTACACACTGCAGCAGCTGTGCAAACATTTCATTAACAAAAGAAAAGTGGGAAGCATTAAACCTGTGGGTAACTTGTGCCTAGCATTTGACATCAGTAGACTTTAAGATGCCCCAAGTAAGGATAAATCTGTGCGCCTTAAATTCTACTTTATTTCAACAAGCTTGAGTAGTCATAACAAAGAAATTAAACCCCATTTAAGGAATTAAAAAATGTAAGAAGAAACTCTGAATTAGCATTCAGCAGCACAGTTCTCTAAAAGCATATGTGGCAGAAATAATAAAACAAAGCAACTTCCAGACAAAAATTCACATTCTGAATGGGAAAGCTATAAAATGTGAGTCAGGCAAGTCTTTTAAATGAAAAACTGTTTAATATAATATTTACATGCTGTCCTTCATACGTTTTTGGAATTATGTCAACATTTGTTCTCAAGATACAAAATTGTACAAAGATAGCTGGAAAGTCAACACTGGGACTTTGATTTGTCCTGGTTTTATTACCATTAAAGTGATTTATTATGTTTAATTCACTGTTCTCTTCCCTGAGAATTTTTAATATATTCCTGATGTTTTATTAGTTGGAGAATTTTTTTTTATATCAAAGAAACTGCCTATGGATTCTGTACTTACTGGTATAAAAAGTAAGGATAAATCTCTACTGCCTTCCTAGCTCATTTTTATTTGAACATAACTCATACTATGTACAAACAGAAATATTTATCACCTACTTTCTATCTTAAAGGGTTCAGGCTACCATACTTTTAGGTGTACGCCCCTTCCTCCATGTAGTCCCTCCTAATCCAATAGTAGAAAACGATTTCCCGCAATCTTCCCGTAGGGCTTTTTTATACTTCTCTCATAGTATTCATCATATAGTTCACTGCATTATAGTTCTTTGTGTACGTGTTAATCTTCCTACTCCATAGTGAGCTCCTTGAGGTCATGTACTAGGGCTAATCCAAAGTTGTTTTTACCCACAACCAACACTTGGCCACAAATGTCTGCTGAATGAAGCCCTTGGGTAGAATGCAATGCTTATGGTGGGGATCTTACTTTCCTCCTCTTCAGCTATTTGTTTCAGTGAGCATACACTTTTATGCCCAGTGGTATGCTGGGTCTGGAGAGGGTTACAGGGCTAGGGTGAAAGAAAGGTAAAAGACATTTCAGGGAAGAAATTTGCCAGTCAACAATAAACATTATCTGGAAGTTTAATAAAAATAATCTTGTAGTTATTTTGGGTTAAATGAATTTATATTACATTTAAAATTTCCATCACAAGAGAAGTCCTTGAAATCTAAACAAAAAGGCTCAGTCTTGGCAATTCTTCATTCCTTTTCCTGTAGGTGATATTGGTTTTTATTTAGAGGTGGTTGACTAGGCCTGTGTCTGGGGAACCTGTCACCAGGGAAACTGTGTAGTTCTAATGCTTACAAAGTCTTTCAAACCTTCATCTTTAGGAATGACCTGGGGTGCTTGCAAATGCCAGGGACCTAGGACCAGAGACTTTGTTTCTCGATGTCTGGCATGGGGCCCAGGAAAGGGCCTTTTAACAACTCCCTTCCCTGTCCCCCTCAATACGCACACACTCAACACCAGCAATGCAAGTGGCTCTGATGCGAGTGATACAAAGACTACACAGAGACACCTTGTCTTAGGCCTTCCTAGCCTACTGCCCACTTACTAGTTCATTTTCAAAGTCCATATAAGTACTGAGTACTAATACAAGTACTGACTACGAATATACTGAGTACTGAGCACTAATATAAAACACGAATTAGTACTAACTAGTCCTAATATAAAGTGCTATTAGTACTAAAGTACTGTTAGTATTGAGTACCAATATAAGTCAGTATTAGTGCTGAGGACTAACTGCCGGTTCTTGGGGAGAGAAAATGTCAGAGAAAGTGACATTTGAGCTAGGCCCTGAAGAGTGAGAACAGAAATTCAGAAAGACTTTCCAAACAGAAGGAACAGAGAGCAAAAAGTTTTGGGGATCAAAAGGAGTACTAGAGAATGGACTTGAGTATATGGGGAGGGGGAAGGGTAAGCTGTGACAAAGCGAGAGAGTGGCGTGGACATATATACACTACCAAACGTAAAATAGATAGCTAGTGGGAAGCAGCTGCATAGCACAGGGAGATCAGCTCTGGGCTTTGTGACCACCCAGAGGGGTGGGATAGGGAGGGTGGGAGGGAGGTAGATGCAAGAGGGAAGAGATATGGGGATATATGTATATGAATAGCTGATTCACTTTGTTATAAAGCAGAAACTAACACACCATTGTAAAGCAATTATACTCCAATCAAGATGTAAAAAAAACCAAAAAAAGGAGCACGTGTAGCCAGGGAATAGCAAGCAGGCTGGTGTGGTCCAAGTCAAGGTCAGAGGGAGAGTAGTAAGAGTTCCAGCTCAACTAGTTGCTAGCTGAATGACCTTGGAAAGATACATAACCTCTCTGAACCTCAATTTCCTCACCTGGAAGATGATGATAATAACACCTAACAAGCTGTAAGAATTAAAGAAGATATATGTGAAGAACATCGCATTCTTCTGGCTCAAAGTAGGTCTTTAAGAAATAGTAGTTATTATTAATACTATCCATATGGTTGGAATTTTCCATCAGTAAAATGAATACATGAACATAAGGTTAAAAAAAAGAGAGATAAACTATAAAATTCAAAACACCCTCATCCATTTATTCATGAATTATCAAGGGAATTGAGGCACAACTGAGCTAAGATTTAATCCTCCTATTCATTGAACTGCATCTATGGACAATTTAAAATGTGTCCAACACTGGGCAATTCTCTCAGTTCTCTTTTCCCTTTTCAATGTGTAGACACAGCCAGGTGGCAACTTTGTTCTATTTCATCAAAGAATAAAACATCTTAATCCTGAAATCCGGGCCCAGTCATAACCCATACTCCCCCTGCACAAACAGGATCTGTTTCTCCAATAATGGAAATTCCCCATCGCCTGAGGAATGCAGTCAGAGTTCCTTAGTACAACTGCATACTTTCCAATCTCTGGTTGCTGCCTGCTCTCTCACCACCAGCTTGAAGTAGCATCTGATAATTCAGGAGAATTCATCTTACTAGAACATAGCTATAACTTAAATACATTCTTTCCCACCAAAACATAAAACTGTTAGCAAAAGCAGAAGTCTTGAATATTCAATGTTTATTCTAGCAAATGAGTTCATTTTTTATAAGTACTTTGAACAGTGCCTGGCTCTTGGTAAGTGCTGCCTACATGTTAAATAAAATAGATAAAATATTTTCAACCTTATCAGGAAAGGGAACATGCTAAATGCTCACTCTCTCCTCCCTTTCTTAAGATTGCCCCCGAGTGCAATCTGGTTTTTGTGGGTTTCTTTTCCTCAATTGATCATTCCAAAATAGATCTCTTAGAGAAGACTTTCTCAGCCCAATGGCTGGAACTGTGTGCTGTTGGGTGAATTATTGGAACTGAGAAGGGAAAAAAGAAGAGAACAAACAGATACTAAAGAATAAACATTTGATTGCTAGTTTGTGGACAAGTGCTTGAGAGTCAGAGTTCTAGGATTCTTAGAAATATGTTTTACATGGAGGCTGCATAATGCAAATCTTAATATATTATCTTCCTTACCTGTTATCACAGTCTGTGAAGAGGTATAATTATACTCTTGTTCTAGACAGTACTCTTCATCCCTGCTTTGATTATTGCAAAGTATCTCAGATGCATATTTGAGCATCACAACAGCACCCATTACATAAGTAAAAGCCCAGCACGTTGGCAGTTTACACATCTTCTTCATTGAAGCAGGAAGAGGGTGTTAAACTTTATTCATATAAGTCTGTAGTTTCAGTAAATTCAAGAGCCCCTTTGGGGCTGTCCTAATTCCCCTGTACAAGATGCATGGGGCTTTTCCATTGGAAGGTTATTTTCCTCTGTTCTTCAGAAACTTCTCCAAGAAATTTCTACTCCACTTTTTTGTGACCATAAATTTGCGTTTTCACTTGTGCCTGTGAGTGTTGTGGCCTCTCCCGTTGCGGAGCACAGGCTCCGGACGCGCAGGCTCAGTGGCCATGGCTCACGGGCCCAGCCGCTCCGCGGCATGTGGGATCTTCCCGGACCGGGGCACGAACCTGTGTCCCCTGCATCGGCAGGCGGACTCTCAACAACTGCCTCACCAGGGAAGACCCCTGGTGAGTGTTTTAATTTATGCTTTCAATAGGTTATAAATAGCCACCTGTCCTGAGCACTTATCTCATCACTAAGGCTTGTTGAGTAGACAGAACTCAGCACCCATGAAACCCCTGATCCCTGAACTTGACACACTCATGGCCTAGTGAGAGAGACAAGACACTGAAGAGTAACTAGACACTCATTTCAAATGCAGTACAGGCACACCTCGGAGCTATTGGGGTTTGGTTCCAGACCACCACAATAAAGCAAATGTTGCAATAAAGTGAGTCACGTGAATGTTTTGGATTTCTGGTACCTATAAAAATTATATTTATACTATACTGTAGTCTATTAAGTGTGCAGTCGCATTATGTCTAAAAAAACAATGTACATACCTTAATTTAAAAATACTTTATTGCTAAAAAGTGCGAACCATCGTCTGAGCCTTCAGCAAATCATGATCTTTTTGCTGATGAAGGGTTTTGCCTCGATGTTGATGGCTCTTGACTGATCAGGGTGGTGGTTGCTAAAGGTTGGGGTGGAAGCAGCACTTTCTTAAAATTAGACAACAATGAAATTTGCCACATTGATTGACTCTTCCTTTCACAAATGATTTCTCTGTAGCATGCAAAGCTGTTTGATAGCATTTTACCCACAGTAGAACTTCTTTTAAATTTGGAGTCGATCCTATCAAACCCTGCTGCTGCTTTATCAACTAAGTTGATGTCATATTCTAAATCCTTTGTTGCCATTTCAGCAGTCTTCTCAGCATCTTCACCAGGAGTAGATTCCATCTCAAGAAACCGCTTTCTTTTCTCATCCATAAGAAGCAACTCCTCATCCCTTAAAGTTTTATCATGAGATTGCAGCAATTCTGATTACATCTTCAGGCTCCACTTCTGATTCTAGTTCTCTTGCTGTTTCTATCACATCTGCAGTTACTTCCTCCACTGAAGTCTTGAACCCCTCAAAGTCATCCATGAGGGTTGGAATAAACTTCTTCCAAGCTCCTGTGATTGTTGATATTTTGACCTCTTCCCATGAATCACAGATGTTCTTAATGGCATCAAGAATGGTGAATCCTTTCCAGAAGGTTTTCAATTTATAGTTAACCCTTGAACAACACAGGGGTTAGGGGCGCCAACCCTCTGTGCAGTCAAAAATCCACATATAATTTATAGTCTGTCTTCCCCTTATATGCGGTTCCTCTGTATTCACAGTTCCATATTGGTGGGTTCAACCAACCACAGATTGTGCATGTAGTACTGCAGTATTTACTATTGAAAAAAAAAGATCTGTGTGTAAGTGGCCCAGCACAGTTCAAACCTGTGTTGCTCAAGGGTCAACTGTACTTTGCCCAGATCTATCAGAGGAATCACTATTTATGGCAGCTATAGCCTTATGAAATGTATTCCTTAAATAATAAGACTTGAAATTTGAGATGACTTGACTTCTTGATCCATGGGCTGCAAAATGGATATTGTGTTAGCAGGCAGGAAAACAACATGAATCTCCTTGTACATCTCCATCAGATCTCTTGGGTGACCAAGTGCATTGTCAATGAGCAGTAATACTTTGAATGGAATCTTTGTTTCTGAGCAGAAGATCTCAACAGTGGGGCTTAGAATTTTCAGTAAGCCATATTGTAAACAGATGTGTTGTCATCCAGGCTTTGTTGTTCCATTTATAGAGCACAAGAAGGGTAGGTTTAGCATAATTCTTAAGGGCCCTAGGATTTTCAGAATGGTAAGTGAGCCCTGGCTTCAACTGAAAGTCACCAGCTACATTAGCCTTGAACAAGAGAGTCAGCCACTCCTTTGAAGCTTTAAAATCAGGTATTGACTTCTCCTCTCTAGCTATGAAAGAGGCCTCTTCTTCCAATAGAAGGTTGTTTCAACTCCATTGAAAATCTGTTGTGTAGTATAGCTGCCTTCATGAATGATCTTAGCTAGATCTTCTGGATAACTTGCTGCAGCTTCTATATCAGCACTTGCTGCTTCACCTTGCACTTTTATGTTATGGGGATGGATTCTTTATACCTCATGAACCAACCTCCGTCAGCTTCAAACTTTTCTTCTGCAGCTTCCTCACCTGTCTCAGTCTTCATAGAATTGAAGAGAATTAGGGCCTTGCTCTAGATTAGGCTTTGGCCTAAGGGAATGTTGTGGCTGGTTTGATCTTCTCTCCAGACCCCTAAAATTTTCTCCACATCAGCAATAAGGCTGTTTTGCTTTCTGATCGCTCATATATTCACTGGAATAGCACTTTTAATTTCCTCCAAGAAGTTTTCTTCTGTATTCACAACTTGGCTGTTTGGTGCAAGAGACCTAGCTTTCAGCCTCTCTCAGCTTTCGACATGCCTTCCTCACTAAGCTTAATTATTTCTAGCTTTTGATGTAATGTGAGAGACGTGCAACTCTTCCTTTTACCTGACCACTTAGATGACATTGTAGCGTTATTAATTGACCTGATTTCAATATAGTTGTGTCTCAGGGAATAGGGAGGCCTGTGGAGAGGGAGAGAGATGGGGGAACAGCCGGTTGGGGGAGCAGTCAGAACACACATAATATTTATTGATTAACCTCATGGTCATATATGGGAACAGTTCATGGCCCCCAAACAATGACAGTAGTAACATCAGAGATCACTGATCACAGATCACCATAACACATATAATAATAAAGAAAAAGTTTGAAATACTGTGAGAATTACCAAAGTGTGACACAGAGACATGAAGTGAGCAAATGCTGTTGGAAAGATGGTGCTGATAGACTTGCTCAACACAGGTTTGCCACAAACCTTCAATTTGTAAAAAAAACACAGTGTCTGAGAAGTGCAGTAAAGTGAAGTACAATAAAACTAGGTGTGCCTGTACTCATAAGTGCTCATTTTGTGCCAGGTACTGTACTTAATACTTTTCATGCAGTAATCCCCACAATAACCCTGTGAGGTTGAGATCAATATTATCCTCATTTTATAGGTGACAAAAGTGAGAGATGGGAGAGATGGGAGCACATCAGAATACAGGTTAATATTTGGTCCATTGGAGTCACCCTGGTTTTGCCTCAGTGGGGATAAGAAGTAGACATACTCTTGGTATCAAGACAACTCTCTGTGAATGAACCAGATTCAGTCATGGGAATGCTGCTCGGAATTCTTTTTCTTGACTAGATGCGAATAGGCTCTTCTAGGACCTGAGAGTCCCTCCACCCCTCCAGATTCAGAGGGACAATGCCCTCGGGCTGGAAGGCTTGGTTTGCCATCATGGGAAGCTTGGGGAGAGTTATCTTTTCTAATGTCATACTCAAGGTTCTGGATGCTCCATGTTTTTTTCCAACTCACATGGGACAGTGGTTGACTTCCCAGATCTGGAGACAGAGGGCCTGAAGTCACATCCCAGTTCTTCCTTTTTCTTGCTGTATGTCCTTAGCAAAGTGACCTACCTTCTCTGCACCTCAGCTTCTTCACTTGTACAATAGGATTGATAGTGATACCTATCTTATATGTTTGTTGGAGAGTTAGAACAGGCCTAGCTAGGAGGAGGCACTCAATACGTGGTGCCTGTTGTAATACATATCTTACTAAGGGATCGTTCTTAGTTGCCTTGAACTTCTTTCACTCTTCGGCCCCTACTGTTTTGTAGTGATAACTAAGGTCCACGTGTAACCCTAACATTTGTCCTCTCTACAGGCCACTGAAGCAGCCCTGCTTGGTTGATGCAGTTTGGCAACTTCCTTTACATTTTGCCACCTTCATAATTGCTTTGGATTCATTTGGATTTCTGCCATTGAGTAGTCTGTTTGCCTCGAGTGTGCAAGTCAACACTCAGTTGGAAAGAATGCTGAACTCACTTAGAAAGAACACCCACTTAGGGGACTTCCCTGGTGGTCCAGTGGTTAAGACACCACGCTTCCACTGCAGGGGGCATGGGCTTGGTCCCTGGTCTGTTGGGGAACTAAGATCCTGTGTGCCTCACAGCGTGGTCAAAAAACAGAAAACAAAAAAAAAAAAACAAAGGCACCCATTTGAATTCTATACATCAGTATTGTTCCATAATTGAGAATCATTGAAGAATCTTCCATAGAAGGTGCTGCAGACTGTGGGAGGAAAAAGTGTCCATTAATGAGTCACAAGGATCATGCAAAGATTCTGTTTATTCAACAAGCATTTTGGGGAACGTACTATGCACCAGACTCTCTAATTGACACTGGGGATAAAATAATGAAAAAAATGTTTTTGCCATTTAGAAGCTTGTAGTCTAGTGGGAAAAGCAGATGATTAGGACAGAACGTGGCAAGTCCTATGGTGAAAATAAGTAAAAGTACCGTGGGGAGGACCTAGCTCAGCCTTCTGTTAGAAGCTGTTCAGCTTAGAGAATGAGAAAAGCCCTTGCATAGCACAGATCCAGCCCACCTCCCCTCACATGTAATGTTGTAGCAGCCTCCCAACTATTCTTCATGGCTCCTCCGACTCCAATCCATTTTTGGCAGAACTGCAGGTGAATTTGTTGAAAAGATATTGGCAAAGAAAAGAAATGGATAAAAGTCAAACCAGACAAAGCAGCATATGTGTCAAAATTGTATCATCTCCTGTGACTGTACAACTGTACACACACACACACACACACACACACACACACACACACACACGAATTAAGTTTTGTATACCTTGAGGCAGTTTTGAAATGTGTTTATGTGCTTTTATGCATTTCTGGCCATTTATCTTTCTTAGAAAATATTTTTGAAAATTTCTATAAATGCTGGGAAAGTTTTTCAGTTGTTAAGCGAGTTTCTTTGTTAATAACTTTCATTCATTTTTTTGAATTAAAAAAGTTCAATTCAATTTTGAAATTATATTAACTCTGCATGTTTTTCAATATTGCTTGAATTTAAAAAATTTTGCCTCTGGCTCTAAATGAATTGTCAGGAAGTAAAGTGCTCAAAAGCAATATTACCAGCCACTAGCTCACTTATTAATGACTTTCGTTCATCTCAAGGTGACTCTAGAACATGTTAGATATTCACAAAATATTTTTTTCCATTGTCTAGATAATTTTTCTTTTCAACTTTAAATTCATTTTTTGGTCGGGAGGCTTATTTTTACCTATTTAGTATTTTTAAAGCACTGTACATTGATTTTTATTTTGTATTTCAGCAGGGTTAACAGTCTTCATAGCAAAGAAAAACACAAAGAAATCTTCTAAGAGGAATAAGAGGATGAGTGCTTTGCTTTTTGAATAGTTTTGAAATAGGCATTACATTTTAAAATATTGATTTAGCATTCATATCAAAATGTGAAATGAAGAGATGAGAAATCGGTTCTGTAGCTCACTTCTTATTTGTTAACCTTTCCAATACCAGGAGGCATTTTGTATTTCTCAACGTACTTAATTAGATATTCTACTCCTTTAGATTGACCGATCACAGTGAATAAAGATAATGTAGACAAGACCTGCTAAATACTGACCCCACTACTACCTGGAAATGTTCATTTTTCTGTCAATTCACTGTGTCAGCTTATCTGCCAATTCAACCGTTTTCAAACAAAATCTTCAATTTCCTTTCTACCGTCCCCAGAGTTTACCACTTAAAACCTGCCTGTCGCCAAGGCTATTTTTTGCTTCAAAAACATCCTCTACCTCATTAGCAGGATAAATTGCACATTTCTTAGCTTAGCATTCAGCATTGAGAGCATAAGAGATACTCAATTACTTTTGTTGGTCATAAGAATAACAACACTTTGTAGTGTGCTTCATATGTGCTACACATTATACTGAGTGTTTTCATGGATTATGTCATACAGTTCCACAAAATGACTTTATGTGTCAGGTGCTAATGTTATCTTCCTTTTCCAGATAAGAAAATGGGAACTCAGAGAGGTTAATAGCCACCCCAAGGATACACTGAATTTGAACTCACCTCTGTTCGACTCTCATTTTCTTTACACTGCTTTCTATTATATATCATTAGTCATATTTCTACAGCTCTAAAGCCTAGCTCTGCAAGTTAATTTTAACTTTTTAAACTTTTTATCATGCTAAAAATACATAAAATATACCCTTTATCCATTTCTAAGTGTACAATTCAGTGTCATTAAGTAATTTACAATGTTGTGCAACTGTCACTATCATCTATCACTAAAATTTTTTGTTATCCCCAAAAGAAATGTTTTACCTATCGAACAATAACCCCCATCCTCCCTTACCCACAATCCCTGGTAACCTCTATTCTACTTTCTCTCTCTGTAAATTTGCCTATTCTAGGTACCTCATATTAGTGGAATCATATTTGTCCTTGTATATCTGACTTCTTTCACTTAGTATAATGTTTCCAAGGTTCATCCATGTTGTAGCGTGTACCAAAATTTCCTTCCCTTTAAGGCTGAATAATATTCTGTTATGTGTATATACCACATTTCACTTATTCATTCATCTATTGATGGGCATTTGGGTTGTTTCTACCTTTTGGCTATTATGAACATTGAGGTACAAATATCTGTTATACAGTAATTCCATTTTTAATTTTTTGAGGAACCACCATACTGTTTTCTTTTCTTTCTTTTTTTCTATTGAAGTATAAATGACTTACAATATTATATTAGTTTCAGGTGTACCTCATAGTGATTCAATATTTTTATACATTATGAAATGATCACCATGATAAGTCAGGTTACCATCTGTCACCATATAATGTTATTACAATATTTTTGGCATATTCCCTACACTGTACAATACATCCCTGTGACTTATTTTATAGCTGGAAGTTTGTACCTCTTAATCCCCTTCACCTATCCCTCCACCCCCTCCCCTCTGGCAGCCATCAGTTTGTTCTTTGTATCTATGAGTCTGTTTCTGTTTTGTTGTTTGTTCATTTGTTTTGTTTTTGAGATTTTACATGTAAATGAAATTGTATGGTATTTGTCTTTCTCTGTCTGATTTATTTCACTTGGCGTAATATCCTCTAGGTCCATCCATGTTGTCACAAATGGCAAGATTTCATTCTTTTTATGGCTGAGTAATATTCCATTGCATATATATATACCACATCTTCTTTATCCATTTATCTATCAATGGACACTTAGGTTGCTTCCATATCTTGGCTATTGTAAATAATGCTGCAATGAACATTGGGGTACAAATATCTTTTTGAATTCGTCTTTT
Source organism: Aethalodelphis obliquidens (assembly GCF_003676395.1). Taxonomy (NCBI): domain Eukaryota; kingdom Metazoa; phylum Chordata; class Mammalia; order Artiodactyla; family Delphinidae; genus Aethalodelphis; species Aethalodelphis obliquidens. The sequence continues at coordinate 139,671 of NW_020838054.1, forward strand.
CATTTTCTTCAGATAAATACCCAGGAGTGGAATTGCTAGATCGTATGGTGGTTCTATTTTTAAGTTTTCAAGAAACTGCCATACAGTTTTCCATAGTGGCTACACCAATTTCCATTCCCACCAACAGTGCACGAGGGTTCTCTTTTCTCCACATCCTTGTCAACACTTTTTATTTCTTGTCTTTTTGATAACAGACATTCTGACAGGTGTGAGGTGGTATCTCACTGTGGTTTTGATTTGCATTTCCCTGATGAGCGAGGTTGAGCATCATTTCATGTGCCTGTTCCACTGTACTCTTTTCTACTGCAGCCGCACCATTTTACCTTCCCACCAGCAAAGCACAAGTGTTCCAATATCTCTGCATCCTCTCCAACATTTGTCAGTTTTTTATAATAACCATCCTAATGGGTGTGAAGTGGCATTTCATGTTGGTTCTGATTTGTATTTCCGTAATTACTAGTGGTACTGAGCCTCTTTTCATGTGCTTATTGGCCATTTGTATTTCTTCTTTGGAGAAATGTGTCTTCATGTCCTTTGCCCATTTTTAAAAGTGGTTTGTATGTTTTTTTGTTGTTGGGTTTTTAATTTTTTAATAAAAATGTTCAAGGAGCCTGAACTACATATAGGGTACTGTGAGAGATAAAAAGAAAGACAGTTTTGACCCTTCAGGTGTAGTAGCAGTAAGGCAACTAAGACAAATTTCTGAAGGATGAATAGATGTGGATGAGAAGTGCCCAGAGGCACTGACACAGGGGAGAAGGAGACAGGACATCTCCTTTCAGTGTTTTCAGAAGTAATCAGCTAAGCCTGTGTGAAATCAGTGGACTGGAAATGAGCTTTAAAGGCTGAATTGGATTTCAGTAGGCACAGATGGGGAGGGAGGACATTCAGGTATGAGATTCAGCATAGTCAAAACATGGATGTAGGAAAGCTCAGGTCAGGTTTGTGCACCAGCAACTATAGTTCAGTTTGTTCACAAAGGTTTAATAAGGTTTTACTGCAGAGGGCCTTGAAGGGCAAAATACCAGATTTCTAACTACTCTCATAAGCCATAGGGAGCTTTTGGACATTTTGAGAAGAAAAGAGATCTGAAGAGGGCTGGGTCTTGATTAATATGCCCTCTATTCTTATGCTTTTGTTTAGCAGAACGTCACATAGCTTCTAGGAGATACTTTGCCCATATCCGGCATCCAAGAAATGATTGATTGCTAGCCCAGAGCCCTTGGCACCAGTCCGTTTTCTGATATGTCATTTATCTGAATATGTAGAAAATCAATGGAATTTTTAACAGTCTGACTCTCCATATAATTACTTTGTCAAAGCTACCAATGCTTTTCCAGAATAATGAATGGGTTACTTGAGTGTGTCTTTTATTCCAATGAATTTTGTAGGAACTGCAACTGTTGTATCAGTGTGTCTTTGCTGGGCCAATTAAGAAGAAAATGGAGCTATTACAAACAGAACACACAACTCCAAAACAGCCCTCAATCATTTTCTGGCTGCAGATATGAAACCCTAGTTGGTTCCAGCCTACATTCTGTGATTCAGTCCTGTGATGATAAATGTGAATAGTGGTTTGTTTTTTTTTTTTCAAAATAGACACAACCCACATTGAAGTCAACACAGAGGAGAAGAAGGTTTTCTTACAGTTACCAGATGGAATGGCATATTTTTCTTCCCCCATGGAAGAACAGTGTTTGTGGTTTCTGAGATCAGCAGAAGCTGAGGCATTGGTGAGCTCGTTCAGTGTTTACAATGGCTTCAGCTTCACATTATTCAAGAATAAACCAAAAGGCCATCTTCACGTGTCTGTAACAATTTAAAACAACTCAGACTCGCTCTAAAGGGTCAATATTTCTACCACATAAAGATGTTATTGTCAAAAAGCAAAACGGAAAAAATTCTCAGTAGTTGCAATGAATTGATGTGAATAGTTAAGGCTGAAGATCACTACATTTATGGGCCAGGCACGGTGCTAGACATTTGTCACGTTTACTTCTCCCAACATCCATCCCTGTGGGTAGATGTTATTCTCCTCAAATTATAGATGAGGCAACAGTTACGTAGAGTTATGCAGTAGTCAGACTTGGCTAATGGATGACTCCAGAATCTATGGCTTAACACAACACAGGTTAATTTTTTATTCCTGTCATAATCGAATTGGGTCAACAGGGAACTCTGCTTCAGGGACTTGGGGTTCTTCCGTCAAGGACTCACACCCTCTTAGAGAGCCTTGGAATTCTCCACTGGATTTTTTTTTTTTTGCATCCAACTGGCAGGTGATAGAAGGGAGAACCAAGGAGGACGGCTTGAGAGGTGCTAGAAACCCATCTACTGCAGTACACATTCCATTGGCCAAAACTCAGCCACATGAACCCACCTAATTGCAAGTGGGCCAGGAAATGTGGTCTAATGGTGTGACAAGGGAGAGAGGGAGAAAGCAGATGTTAGCGAGTACAAGAATGCTTTGCTACAGCGCACCATTCTGATTACCAAATTTCCTTGCACTCTTCTTCTTGCATATACAACACATTAACTCTCTACTCCTCCCATCGGTAGATTGTAGCCAAGATCCCCATCTGTTTATTGCATCCACCTCTGGTGAGGTAAGACATATTCCTTTCCATCAGGTTCAGATATGGCTCCATTTGGCTCTGTGCTTTATGAAGTAAAAAGGTAGGTCACTCGTCCCTCACACCAATACCACTCAGGATACAATGGCACCATCTAGCAGTCCAATCCCTTTTTATTTATAAACAATTAAACAGATATTTGAAGAAGGCACATGACTTCTTTGAGGTAGAGCTTGATCAAGAATCCAGGTCACCTGACTCTCAGTATAATGTTAAAAGTTATCTTACCTTTGTTAAATTGTTAAAATGTGGGCCATTAATATGAGTCATTGAATGGGAGGAGAGTTTTAGGATATAATTCAATCCCCCATCCCATATGCAATCTCTTGCTACTTGCCCAATGTATCTTTGTCTGCTAGGAGTCCACGCTTAAAGCATCACAGGACCTCCTTGTGAAAGGCAGACAGGTATTTGAGGCCCATTAAAGTTAGAGTGTTGGCCATAAAAGGCTTTTCTGATTCTGTCAGGAGCTCACTGTGCTTGTGGTAATGAGCACACCATAAGGAATGATGGTGACAACAATAGCAGTAACTAGTAGAATTTACTGAGACTGACTGTGTAGAAGCACATTATGTGCATTATTTTAATAAAGCTTCACAAATCCCTATGAAAATGGTATTATTATTATTCCCATTTTACAGGTATAGAAAATGAGGTTCAGTGTAAAGCCGCTTGCATAAGTTACTCAGCTAGGAACTACTAGAGCCAGATTTCAACACAAGGCTATCTTTCACTGAAGCCTGTGCTCCTAAGTACCAATGACAGATGAGTTTTATTGGAGCTTTGTTGCTTGCCATCAAGCCATCAACCACTGCAGCCACCCCCAGGTGGTGCACCCTGAGGAGAATTCAAGATGGAGAAAAACAGGAAGCACTCTGTGCTCTCAATATGGGCCCTAGATAGTTAAGATGAATATTTAAGGAATAATTTCAATTAGTCCAGACTCTTGCATTTTCCCATACATAGAAACTGGCTAAAAGCATTAACTTGAGATGTCTGGTTTTTGTGATTAGCAGTAATGCTTTGATATTTGACTATATGTTTGTTTTGTTTTGTTTTCAGCAAAAACCCCTATATACCCTGGCTCTTCCCTTACCTCTTCGGAGCAGTTCCTCAGAGCTGAGAGGCTGCCCCCTGGGCTATAGTCCTCAGTAAGGTCCCCAAATAAAACTTAACTCATAATTTTAGGTTATGTGTTTTTCTTCAGTTGACACTGTCTTAGAAAAAAATGGAGCAGTGCTGGCTAGGAGTGGAACATGACACGTGCCTGACTTTTTCATAGGACAAGAGGGAAGAAATGAGGGGCAAAGCACTGCTGCTGAGCACTGACTCCTTAAAAGTACAGAACCACTTGTGTTCCTCTTGGTGTAACAATTCCTAATGATTGATGCAAGGTCAGGCCTTTTGAAATTTTCAGTGCATGGCACTAGAGTTGAAATTAGAATTTGCCCAACATATCTTGGAGAGGAAGTCCATTCCTTCTTGAGGGGTAGCATGCTTGGGCCTTTTTCATGTTTTATGCTGTCATGGTTAAAGATGGGGTAGAGTGGAAGTGAGATGACTCAAAACAGCATCTTTCTGGTAAAGAAGTTTCAACTGTGTTTCCAAAAGTTGGACAAGAGCAGGTGATGTCAATTCATGCACATGTATTCCTTTCAAATCATTTGCTACAGGAAAATCTAATTCCTAGGTTGTATGAAGGCTGCACATGCCCATGGAAGGGAGAGAAGGTTGAAGGCCAAACTCCAGGTGCACCAAGGCAGACAACTGCAGGCAAAGTAAATAGTTTCCAAATGATTTTTCATCTTACGAATTCTTTTTATTCAGCATTTATGTGACATGTTTTTGGAAAGGTGAATAAATAGAGACAAAAGAGTTGATGTGATTATGAGACAAATCAAAGTATGTAATTAGTCACTTGTGGATTCTTACATGTCACTTGTGCACATACCCACACATCCACACATGCGTACTGGTTTGTTTCCCTCAATTGCAATCATGCTATCTGGTCAGTTTTATGACTATACAATTCACTTAACAATATTACATGGAGACCTTTTCATGTCAGTGTGTATATGAATAGATCTGCTTTAGTCGTTTTAATGGCTGAATAGTATGCCCTGGTATACAGGTTTTCTAATTTACTTCAACAATTCCTTCTGGTAAACATTGTTTTCTGTTTTTCATTGTTACAGAAAGTTGTTTTTGCTGACTCTTGGTCTCCAGCCTTCTAGAAAACTTATTTTTAGTACATTCCATGCATTTCCTCAGTCGAATAATTTCTTGATCAGTGCAGGATTTATTCTGCAGCCTCTCTTGGGTAAATAACTAAAGATTCTCCTCCTTCATTTCCTTCCTCCTCTGCATTTCCTCTGGAGGTGATATGCATGACGGGGGGGGGGGTCACCTATCATCCTGGCATTGGAGAAGACCACGTATCATCTGCTTGCTGTTATTTTTTTTTTTTTTTTGCGGTACGCGGGCCTCTCACTGTTGTGGCCTCTCCCATTGCAGAGCACAGGCTCCGGACGCGCAGGCTCAGCGGCCATGGCTCATGGGCCCAGCCGCTCCGCGGCATGTGGGATCTTCCAGGACCGGGCCACGAACCCGTGTCCCCTGCATTGGCAGGAGGACTCCCAACCACTGCGCCACCAGGGAAGCCCGCTTGCTGTTATTTTTGATACTACACATTCATCCCTATTCTATAATGTATAGTCAATTCTCATTATTGTTGTAGATATTTTCTATAAAGTCACCATAAGCACTGAATTAATGAGTACTGAACCCCAGCCCCTAGGGGAAATATGCACACACACACACACACACACACACACACACACAGTGGTAAGTAGACAGATATGTATGTATATACATATCTCACATAGATTATCATCTTAAATTGTAAAATCAATTCTTCTTGGTAGTTTCCATTTTCTTTACAGTATTTTTTTGTGTGTGTGTGTGGTACGCGGGCCTCTCACTGTTGTGGCCTCTCCCGCTGCGGAGCACAGGCCCCGGACGCGCAGGCTCAGCGGCCATGGCTCACGGGCCCAGCGCTCTGCGGCATGTGGGATCTTCCCGGACCGGGGCACGAACCCGTGTCCCCTGCATCGGCAGGCGGACTCTCAACCACTGCACCACCAGGGGAGCCCTACAGTATTTTTAAAAAGAGTAAGTGAGGTTCAAAAGTACTAAGTGACCTGCTGGAAGCTGCCCCACTAAGAAGTGCAGGAGTTGGGATTCAAACCTTGTCCGACTGGCCCCAGAGCTGGAGCTTCTTGTACTACAATGCACTGCCCCCTACTGCCTCCAGTCTCTGTTCATCTCTGTATGAGAGCTGAACTAAGGAAGCAGAGTGACTCCTTCTTCAACCTCAGTTGGGCACACGCAGGTAAGGCATCTCAGAATTTTGCCTGCTCTGCACATGTTTGGTAATGGCCAGGAAAAGCGCTGCAAGTATTGATTTTGAGGTTAAAATAAATACTAGCGAGTATACAAATTCGCAAATATAGAAGTCACAAACAATACGGATCAATTGTATCTTCATTGCTATGGCTTCCCTGCTTATTTTGAAACCCAAAGCTGAGAATTGAATTCATTATTCTTTTTACATTATTTTGGAACCTTCCCCTAGGGCTAGAAGCTTCAGACTCTGGATCTAGTTGGTGAAAATTAACTAATATGACTTTGGCAAAGTTATCACTCAAAAGCCTTTCCTTGGGCTTCCTTGGTTGCACAGTGCTTGAGAGTCACCCTGCCGATGCAGGGGACACGGGTTCGTGGCCCGGTTCGGGAAGATCCCACATGCCGCGGAGCGGCTGGGCCCGTGAGCCATGGCCGCTGAGCCTGCGCGTCTGGAGCCTGTGCTCCGCAACGGGAGAGGCCAAAACAGTGAGAGGCCCGCGTACCGCAAAAAAAAAAAAAAAACAGGAATAACTCTTTCCTTAGTTTTCTCTATATTAAGTGTAAGGGTTGAATGAGGTGACATATAAGATCATTTCTAGATATAATTGTATTAGTTTCCTGTGGTTGTTGTGACAACTTATCACAAAATTGAAGGCTTAAAGTAAGAGAAATTTATTCTCATAGTAGAAGCTAGAAGTCCAAAATCGGTATCACTGGGCCAAAATCAAGGTGTCGGCAGGGCCATGCTACCTCCACAGGCTCTAGGGAAGAATTCATTCCTGGTTTCTTCCAGCTTCTGGTGGCTGCCAACAGTCCTTGGTTTGTGGCCACATCACTCCAATCTTTAAAGCTAGCACCTTCAAATCTCTGCTCCATCTTCACATCTTGCTTTCTCCTACATGTGTCTATCAAGCCTCTCTCTTCTTCCTTTTTATGATATATGTGGTACCATTTAGGGCCCACCTGGATAATCCAGGATAATTTGCCCATGTCAAGATTTTAACTTAATCACATCTACAAAGAACCCTTTTCCTTATGAGGAATATTTACAGGTTCCAGGAATTGGGACCTGACGTTTTGGGGTGGACATTATTCAGTCAACAACATCCATGAATGAATCTCAAGTCTCTCCACAAGGTCAAAGATGAGGACCTAGAAGTCAACAGAAAGCATGTGGTCCGTGGTGCTTCTATACATATTTCTATTCACATGAGCTCCCAGGCATGGTCTTTACCTAAAGTTATAGAGCTTTACCTGAGCAGGTTATGGTTATTCTAAATGAGATCAGAGGATGTTGTAGATAAGATCTAGTGTGAAGATGGGCCATTGACAAGTCAATGAGCGTCCAAGGTGTCCTTACAGGAGGACCTGTTAACAGTATCTCCTCTAGGGCCATCTGGCAATGAGTTTGCACCTGCTAAGAACTTCGCAGGGCAGATATCACAGGGAAGTGGTATAACTTCTCTGGTGTGCACAGCTGCTGAAGTGAAGTTTGTTGTGGCATATTAGCATGTGAATTGAGCAGAAACCTGATGCTACACGGGTCTAACATTAATCATACAGAGATGTAGTATTCAAACAAAATTAAAATAAACTTAAATGGACAGAGCACTTTTGGATTCCCACCCCTTAAGCCATTCTATTTCCCTCTAAAAGTTTGGAATTACCACTTCAAGGCAGAGTAGCCTTAAATAGCCAGATATTTACAAAAAGGCTTTCATGGCTTCCCTAGAATTTTCTACACCCACATAGGAGATAGGCTTCCTCTTTGCTGATTAACAACCTGTTATTTCTGTGGAGGTGGTATTTGCCACATGAGGGGGTGTGGCTTTGGTAATGCTAGAGACTTGTCGGCTGGTTTTGATCTCTTTGAATTCTTATGTTGAATGATTTGTGGCCCAGTTAAGAGACATGGAATTATAGGGCTAAATAAGAGTAATTTTTCCCACTGTAGAGGCTTGATTTCATGGTTGCTTTTTTTCTGCAGATCTGGTTCAGCCACAAAACTGGGAATTACGCGACTGAGTAAATAAGATGAATTCTTTGTCTTCCTAGCTCTTATGCACATACACCCATTTCACTTGCATACCTGAACCTAGAGGAGTTCTTGTTTCTATTTCTGAAGATAGAATTATCTTTACTTGAATTTTCCCATCAGGGACACAAAGTAGCATTGATTATAGACTCTGAAAGTTACCAACAGCGTGGCCTCTGGTTTTCACATATTTAGGCCACTTAAAAATACCCCACAGCTTAGTAGGTTCTCGTTCCTTCCATCAGCTTTCTGATGACTATCCTAGTACCCCCTCTCAACTGCCCCCAACAGTTATTCCTCTAAATGGATGCAACTAGATCATAGTTCAGGCCAAAGCTTTGCAGTGAGGATTTTGGTGAAGCCTCTTCAAAATGCTGTTTTATCTCCGTTAACAATAGTGATTAGATGCTATGTTACACTTAGTGTGCTTGCTTACAAAGATGATTTGAGGTGGCTTACAATAAAAATATGTTTATGATAAGACTGTTAAAAAAAAACAACAACCTCCGTGGAGATTGAGGAGGAAACAGTTACGTGGAGGAGTACCTCATTACTATCATAACAATGACCGAATGTTTAGGTTGACCATGAGCTTCCCGGCCACAGGGATATAAAAGAAAACACAATGTGTTACAAAATTCCTATTATCTGCTACAAAGCAAATGGCCACTTTCTTTTTGGGAGAGGAACAATCGATACATCCTGTTTAGTAAATTCTTCCCGGAAGTTGGTGATTGGGAGGGGAGTGGTTGAGGTAGATATTGGATTCTAAAAAAATTTATCGTATGGATCCAAATGCGTGAGACATTGGACAACAAAATTGAAAGCATCTTCAGAAGTTGTTTATCATAAAATGCAGAGAAGCATCATTCATTGTCATTTTCTGATTTGAGCATTAATAAAAGCCAAGGGCATCATGTTAAGGTTGTCATCAGGAAAGGCACTCAGTGGGGAACTAAGGAGTTAGACCCCAGATTTGTTGATGTTGTTAGTATTTATTATTTTGGTTTTTAGGTGTTATTTTTTAAAATAATCGGTTTCGGTTAAAGTCACTCATTTTGAAATTCATGGGTAGATTAGACAAAAGTGATATATGAGCTGACTTGTGAATTTGGCTTGACGTAGGCTGTGTTTTTTTGGGATCTGTAAAAGTGGAAGGGTAATTCTCCTAGAAACATTCAACAATATAGTCCTGCTTCTTAATAGTGTTACCCATTGAACTGTAATTCAGCAATATTGCTTCTGAGGGCTGAGAGGCCATAGTCAGGCTTTTTTCATCCAATAGACTTTGACTGTTGGAGCAAAATGAACCAACAAATTCTTCAGATATAAGGAATTGCCTGCTACCTAATAGTTTGAGAGAATAGTGTCATCTAACTGACAGCAGACAAGCATGCTTTCAAAAGGCAATACTGCAGAATAATAAGAGTTTATCTTGTCCTATGTCTGAGGAAAATAAATGTACAAAAAGGCTAAAATGTCCGATGACTCCAGATAAAAGCTCTGTGGGGTTTGGATTGGAAGCCAGTAGGCCCTGTTTCTACTCTACTCCTCACTTGCCCAAGCTTCTTGTTCTTTGGGTCGCTGTCTGCCCTTACAAAAAATGATAGCATTGGATGAGATGATATCTAAATGTCTTTTAATTTAAAAAGCTGTTTTCATGAAATCCAAAAAAGATTGCAGCGAGCTATCTCAAAAGACTCATAATCAAAATGAAATGTAAAAATGGATAAATGCCTGGTCCTGCCCTTCGGTCCAAAAAGTAAACTACATACCTATAGAATGTGGGAGATGTAGCTTAATCTTGATTAATGGGGTTGGTGGGCAGACATTTTAGGACTGTAAAAATCATAACGCGTCACTATATTGTGTAGCCCTGAGAGAGTTCTTCAAATCTTTCTTGAGATATATCACTTCACAAGCATGTTACCTAGACTGAGCGAGAGGGTAGTACCAGCCCCCTTGCACTGGGACGGCCATGTTGGGTCGAGAATCGGTATCTGGGTTGGAGAATGGATATGTGTATGTATCTTGTGAAGGAGGAGCAGAGGATGGTTGGCTGGAGGAGAGAAGACTCAGAGATGACACAAGTTCTGCGTTTAAAAATGTTAAGTGTGATTTTCCCTTCAGGATCCCTTTCCCACCCTTCTCCACTCTCTAGCTCTCTGGCTTCTGATTGGATTTAGCCAATGAGAGGTACCAGCAAGAGATGGTTAGGGGCGGAGGAAAAGAGAGTCAGGATATTTATTTTCCCATGTCTTCCTTGCTGAACTTTGTCTTGACCGTGTCTGTGCTCCTTTCATGAAGGTCATAGCTCCTGTTGGGCTTATTTCTCTTAGGTACAATTTCCTCTGTAATCCTTCTTGTCCCCTCAGCAACTTTCTAGCCCCAGGGTTCTTCAGCTCCTTTTTTTGTCTATCCCCTTATAAATAGTGTCTTTACGAAACTCTTTAATCATATCTTTGAACGTGCCATCTGTTTCCTGCCAGTATCCTGATGGATATGTGTTTTCATGTGGAAGACCGACTAAGCTGTGGTACTAGAGGCAAGTGCTCACGTTAAAAGATGCAAGTTGTGAGAAGAAATATTTTGATTCAACGTTTCTACCACTAGAGCTCTGTTAAAATGCAGTGCGTTGCCTCAGAAAGTAGAGAGCCCCTATCGATGGAGGTGTTCATGCAAAATATCAGGATTTTGTGGGGGAGGAGAAGAGTGAGCACAGATGTGAGTTTGGAATAGATAACTCTTGAAATGTCATTTAACCAGATGTTGTAAGAAACAGTAAATTGTGTTGAAATATTTTCTTTCTTTTTGTTCCTACCTCCATGCTTTTATTTCCAGCTCTATTAAGGGATAACTGACAAAAAAAATTTTAATGTATTTAAAGGGTACAACGTGATAATTATATCTATATCTAAATATAGATAATAAATACAGATAATCTATGTAAATCTATATATAGATGTAGATATCTGATAGATATCTAGTGAGAGAATCCCCACAAGTGAGTTAATTAACACATCTATCAATTCACATATTTACCTTTTTTTTCTTTTTGGTGAGAATGCTTAAAATCTACTCTCTTAGCAAATTTCAGTTATACAATACGGTGTTATCAACTGTGGTCACGTTGCTATACATTCGATGGAAATATTTTCTTTCTTCTGATTTGTATCTGAGTTTGACACTGCAAGGGAAGCAAAACTAATAAATTGAGACACACAACTGGACTCTCCTCTCCATTCCAAGCCTGGGGGAAGGGTTAACTATAGGCAAGCTGCTGTCCTTTCCATTTTAAACAGAATCAAAGCATCAAATGTTTGCCTGTACTAGGTGACCTTTATGGTTTCTTCCAGCTCTCCCCTTCCTTCCTTCCTCCCTCCTTCCTTCCCTCCCTCCCTCCTTCCTTCCTTCCTTCCTTCCTTCCTTCCTTCCATGTTTCCTTCTATTCATTCACTCATTTCCTTGTTCCACCTTTCCTCAACAATATACGTGACAAGAAGCATGCAAGCTGCTGCCTTGGAGGGTTAGGGAAGGGCACCGGCACACGATAAAAGGAAAGAATACACAGCCCATGCAGCTCATGTCTCCAAAGAGTTCACAATCTAGCAGGACAGACAGACAGGTGCTGACAAGATATTTTGTCCTTGTTTTCTTAAACTCTCTGTTCCGTATTCTGGAAATTCTCCCCTTACATGCCCACACATTAAACTTTCCTCAAGCCCTTCCTTATCCTTTGTTAACCCATTCTTCATCTTTCCCTATGATTTTTTTTATATACTTGAAATGCTGCTCCTATAGCCACCTCTTTGCAGCTGACTCACCCCCCACCATTCACCTCTTGACTCTCTTTATCATCGTTACCAGGATAGCACTTACTGCTTGGGCAAAGGGAAGTGCTCATGTATTGCTAACTGCTTCCACCTAGTATAATGAAAGGTTTGAGTGCTCCAATTTCCTTTGAGAAAAAAAAAAACAGCCATGAAAACAACCTAGAGTTATGATAAAACCGGAGAAAGGACATATGAATGCAACAGAGCAAACCCAGCTCATTACAAATTGAGGAGGAAAAGAAAACATATTGATAGTGCTGAGAAGCCTGGTAAATAAGCATGCATTAGGAATCACTGTAGCATCACTAGCTGTTATCAGAATTCCTTTTCTTTTAAGGATTCTAAAAAAATGAGTTTCAAGTTTCTATACTTTTCAGCCTAACTACCAAAAATGGCTTCATCAAATTAGCTGCAGTGAGATGTTGCCATTGATGTTTTCCCCAAGGCCACAGAAGACCATCACACCCAACTTACTGGACTGCTTTTTGAAGCTTCAAATACTCCACTATCCCTTTAGAGGTCATTACCTTTAGAGATATTGGATTATGGATTTACAGTATAATAGTCTTTGTCAGTCATGTTAGGTAAATGCATTGCGCAGGAAGACAGAAGGAAATAAAATGGTACCCATTGCTCAGAGATTGTGATGAGCCAGGCTAAAGAGAAAGTTTTCTGCAAAGGAAGTGGTCTTTTCTTGACCTAGGCTGGTGCTTTGAGGATAAGCATGTTCCACAATCCTCACCACCACTAGGATGAGGCTTAGAATGCATGGCACTGCCAGTACCAGCACTTCACTTGTATCATAGTCTTTTTTAAAATTTTTATTATTTTTTAAAATTTTTTTGGCTGTGCAGCATGTGGGATCTTAGTTCCCTGACCAGGGATCAAACCTACACCCCCCCCCACCCCGCATTGGAAGCGTGGAGTCCTAATCATTGCACTGCCAGGGAAGTCCCTCTGTATCATAGTCTCTTATTTGAATAATTAGCACTGATCAAGTGCACTCTTTAGTTATAGCAGCTGTGTGATGTATTGATGAATATACAATAAAGGTGGCCTGGGGTGGGGGCGGGGCATATAGTCTCATTTCCAAAGGCATGGCTTGAATTGAGTTAACTTTTGCCACTTTACAAAGTATGAGGAACACACGTCTCCCAAATCCCAGAGCACTGAAGAGGAAATTTTTTCCCAGCTTTGTGTGCCAGGCCTTGTCTTGTTAGAAGGAGATAATTTAAGTAGATATTCCATCTTACATAGTTTTTCTGGTGCTCACCTTTCACCAGGATTTGACTGGTCTTAAAGTAGATAGTGGTCTTAAACCACTGGTACAGACCTGTAGTGTTCAATACGATAGCCACTAGCCATATGTGGCTGTTTAAATTTAAATTAATTTAAATGAAATACAGTTAAAAATTCAGACCCCCATTCATGCTAATGTACTTTCAATTGCTCGACAGCCACATGTGGCCAGTACCTACCTAATGGATGGTGTAGACACAGAACATTTCCATCATAACAGAAAGTTATGGTGGAGGGACTTCTCTGGTGGTCCAGTGGTTAAGACTGTGCGCTCCCAGTGCAGGGGGCCCAGGTTAGATCCCTGGTCAGGGAACTTGGTCCCGCATGCTGCAACTAAAGATCCCTCATGCTGCAACGAAGATTCCCCACGCAGCATTGAAGATGCCACATGCCGCAACTAAGACCTGGCGTGGACAAATAAATAAATAATTTTTAAAAATTATAGTGGTTAGCACTAGTATAGACAGCTCCCTTATTTAGCTTTATTTATTGTAGGATTTCCTTGGAAATCCTCATGTCCCCAAGCTGTGGAGAGTAACAGAGATCTAGCGTATGTAAAAGCTATAAAGTAATGGATGTTCAGATGACTAAAGGGAAGTGGGGCAGTGGGTTAGCAAAGGTGTGCTATTCTAAACTTGGATAATTTGAAAGAATGTTTTAATTTGTGTATGCTATTTACTTTGAAGAATTAATAATACATTAAAACAATATTTTGAAATATTTTGATATTTGCTACATAGCTTTCTATGGTTGAAAAAAGCATATATAATAATATAGAAATAGCTTTTAGCAGTCTCTAAATTTAAGTGCTATGGCCTTTTGCCTTTAGGACTTACCAACTGGTTTCCTGCAATGGTTCTTAAATATTGACCTAGCTAGAGGGAAAGCCTGGGGGAACTGGGCTTGCCCAAGTGTAACATTACATGTCATACTCCATTAACGTCATGTAGCACTACAATATGGCAGTTTCAATTACAGATGTGAGAGCACATGAATGTCTTCTGCAACAAATGAAGTGATATGTATCTTACTTATCTTGCTTCATACGAAGGTCCATTGCAACAATTGCTCATTATAGCCTAAGCAGCTTTCCAAAACCATAGATAGAGAAGGAATAGAGAAGAAATGCTACCCAGGAAAACTGAAGTATATCCAGGTTCCATATGCATTTTCATAGCTCTTCCTAGAGGAAATGGAGTTTTGAAAGCCTGGAGGATTTTGTGCCCAAGTGTGTGCGTGAGCCCACGTGCATGCGCATGTACAGGCACCCACCACCTCTGAGGGTGTATTAAATGAGATCATTAGAATATAAGATACCTATACCAATGACTGCTACATGTTGAATGGCCAGTAAATATTGTGCTTAACACCCTCCCCTCCTTTGTGATAAATAGCGTGGGAAAAGGCTGGGATATTTAATTTTCCTTATTGTCCATAGCTTTGAATAATGAAGAAGACTTGGGGTGGGAGGAGTCCGATTAGGTTCCCCAGCTGTCTTTCCTGCCCTCATAAAAAGGCTCTTCAGGGTTTTCACTCTAGGACACTGTTGATTGACAATGTTTGGATCGCCCAGGGCCAGGCCCTCTGCTAATTGGTAGCCTGAGTGTTAGCATTTAACACTCCCTCTGAATTCCATAGGAAAACCTATCCATGGATAGGTTCTCCACACACCACACCATGGATGACTGGCTCTTGGTAACCCAGAATCAAAGTCTCATTTTGCATTAGAGTTGTTATAAATTATTAAATGAGATGATATATGTAAAGTACCTGGTACAGTGCTTGGCATTTAAGTGCTCAGAAATTGTCAGCTGTCTATTAGAGTCCTATTTCCAGGTGCTATTATCCCCCATCCCTGGCTCTTCCTCTGACTGCTATGTCATCCAAACAAACTTCGGACTTCCATGCCTTTATATAGCTTCAACATACCTTCTTTAAAACTAGCTAATCAAAGGTTGAAAAGATTGCCTAAATAGAGTCCATCTCTTGTGAGTGCTCTTAGTGAGGAAGATGAAAGCCATGATGCTGGAGCCTCATCAAGTGTAATTTTTTCTGTTGTTTGCTGTTCACATTGAATGCTGAAGCCACTGTAAATGACTTATTTCAAGACACCAAATGCTCTAGTATCGAGCAAAGTACCTTATTTCTATGAGATGTTTTTCTCAAGTTGGGAGATCATGGGCACAGAGATTTTGAAAATAGCACTTATATATCAAATAAAGGAAGGAATTATGGTTTATAAAAAAGGGGGTTTTTTCCTCAAAAACGTACAGTAGAAATGCAACCTGTTTTTTTGCTATTGGGTCATAGATGCCATCTCACTGTCATCTGACATCAGGGAGCATTACCTAGTAGCTATGCAGAATTAGTTTCTTTTGGCCTGAGAAAAAATAGGCCAAGTATGAGGCTGGTATGTAGATTATAACTAGAGAGTACATTTTTGAGTGGAACCCACTGTACAAAAGTCCTCTAATTATTTCTGAAACTTCCCTGGTTTTATGAATCATTTTGGGCATTTGCTAAGAAAAATTTCCAGGTCCACACCAGACAATCTGAAGCACATTCTCCAAGAGATAGGTTTGGCAAGCTAGATGGTTAACAAGCTCCCCAGCTGATTATTATTATCAGAAAAATTGGGAAATACTATGTAGCTTGCCTTCCAAACCAAAGGTAGATGTGAGGATCATTTTATGGATGCTTGATTGTGTTTGACCTAACCATTAAGGAACTACGTAGAATTCTAGAAAATGGTCAAAAAGTTTGATGGTTCTAAAATTCTTTTCTATATGTGATTATTTGGGGGAGGAGCCATGGAACTGAGAAATAATCTTGCCTATTGGAATCACTCTTATGGAAAAAGAATTCATATACAACAGGGGAAAGCCCATAGTGATGAATTCTTATCATATGGATAATTTGCTTCCTTGGATTCTGCTTCTGTGGCTCGTGTGTGGCACCACCAGGATCATAGATATGGTCTGGGAAAAAAGATTATGATTTTCTTTAGCTCAGGAGTCATAATATTGACTGTGTTTCTTTTCCTGTCATTTGTCTCAAGCCTAGTGTTCTGTATGCAGTTGGAAGTTAATTCATGGTGATTATTGAAATAATTATGCCACCTTAGTGATTCCATGAAGGAGACATTAGCGTATGATAATTTATACTTTACAGAATACCCTATGAAAAAATATATGCAAGACTTCTGCTTCCAGGCAAGATGGAATAACAGCATCCAGATTCACCTTCTCCCTGAAACACCACCTGGCCAAAACACACACACACACACACACACACACACACACACACACACACAATTTATGAAACAATGGCTTTTAAGACAGTATACATCAAGTGACAATAAACAGGAGTTGCCTGAGAAGTGGAAAACAGGCAATGTGTTATAATTGTTACAGCTTATTTCTTTAAAAGAGTTTCCAGCTGCACCACAGGGAGAGAGAACCAAGGTGAAGCCAGGTGAATTATATGACTTGAGGAAATAAAGGTGAGTGTCTGGGAGCTGGAGTCCATAGGACAGAGTACTGGAGAGGAAAGAAATGAACAGAAATGGAAACATTGACACCTGCAGAGGGTCTCATTCATGTATTCAGCAGAATACATGCATATGAGGAAACTATCCAAGGGCAGGGAAAGAACCATCTGAGAGATTTAGAGGAAACGTCACTCAGTGTTGATACAGGGCTGGAAATAGTGCCAGTTTCCACCAGCCAAGTAGGAAAAACGCATAATCCATGTGGCATTAAATAGAGTACCCAGAAGGGACTTGCCTCAGCATTGGGGAATAATTAGCCCTAAACACTTCTGGTCCCACTTAACAAATCACAAAAGCAAAGCCAAAAAAGGATCAAACTGTTTCCAAATAAGTTAACTGCATCCCAGAACAAAGCTTGAGGATATTTATAGAAAGACAACCAATAAGATAAAATTTACAAGGTCTGGCATATATGACAAATTCTCAGACATGCAAAAAAGCTGGAGAATAAGTTCCATAATGAGGATAAAAATCAATCAATTAAAACCAACCCAGAAATAGCATAGATGTTAGAATTAGTAGACAAAGACATTAAAAGAGTTATAACTGCATTACCATATGTTCAAAAAGTTAAATAGGGACATGGATGATATAAAAATGATCCAAATCACATGTCTATAGATGAAAACTACAATGTCTGAAATAGAAAATGTACAGGATGGGACTAAAGATAGATTAGACATTGCAGAAGATAAGATTAGTAAGCTTGAAGACATACCACTAGAAGCTATCCAAAATGCAATACAGAGAGAAACAAGAAAACATTTGAGAAAAGGCATCTGAGAGTTGTGGGACAATTACAAGCACCCTAATATGTGTGCAACTTGAGTCTCTGAACAGGAGAGCAGAAGAATATTTGAGGAATTTATGGTCCCCAAATTTCCAAATTTGATGAAAACTATAAACCCACAGATCCATGCAACTCAACAAACCTCACATAAGAAACTTGAAGAAAACTACACTGAGACGCAACATAATCAGCTGCTCAAAATCAGTGATAAAGAAAACATCTTAAAAGCAGCAAGAGAAAAAAGACATCTTACATACGCAGGAACAAAGGCTATCAGTTTCCTCACAGGAAATAGTACAAAGGAGAAGAAAGTGTAGCAACATCTTTAGAGTACTAAAAGAAAAAAAAACAACTGGCAACCTAGAGTTCTATACTTTGTGAGTATATTTTTCAAATATGAAAATGAATTAAAGATGTTTCAGACATAAAAGAGGTGAAAGAGTCCATCAAAGGCATTCCCATGCTACAAGAAATGATAAAGAATATCCTTTAGGCAGAACAAAAATAATACCAGATAGAACTATGGATATACACAAAGGAATGAAGATTCCTGGAAATAATAACTACATGCAAAACTATATAAGATTTTTTCTTACTATTTTAATTTCTCTAAAATAAAATATAATTGACTATTTAGACAAAGATAACAAAAAGTACTGCATGATTTATAACATATGTGTAAGTAAAATCTCTGACAATATAGCATGAAGACCTGGAGGAGAGAAATGGAAGTATACTATTTCAAGAGTCTTATACTGTATATGAAGTCGTACCTTCAAGTCTACCACTTGAAGGCAGACTGTGACAAATTAAAAATGTAAAAGATAAACCCTAAAGCACACTACAATAACAAAACAAAAAGTTACAGGATGTAAAAAAGATAAAATGTAATAAAATTTATACTTTATTCAATAAAAAGAAGTTAAAAAGATAAAAGGGACTAAAGATAAAGTAGAACAAATAGAAAACAAGTAGGCAGATGATAGATTTAAGCTTAACCATATCAAAAATCATATTAAGTGTAAATTGTCTAAATAACCCAACTAAAATGCAGGGATTGTCAGCTTGGGTAAAGGTGCAAAACACTATTCTGCCTATAAGAAAAATTCTTTAATTATAAAGACAAAAATTGGTTGAAAATAAAAGCATAGAAAAAGATCTACCATTCTGACACTAATCAAAACAAAACAAAACAATGCTGGTGTGGCTAGATTAATATCAAACAGTAGATTTCAGAGAAATAATATTACCAGAAATAAAGTAGGCCATGTCATAATGATAAAAGTGTCAATGAATCCTAAGCATTTATGCACCTAATAACAAAACTTCAAAATACATTACATAAAAATAGAAAGAACAGCAAAGAGAAAGAGAAAAATCCAAAATTATAATCAGACATTTTATTATCCCTCTCTTAATATTGATAGAACAAGTAGAAAATTAGTAAGTATATAGAAAATATAAACAACACTTTCATACAACATAACACGTTTGACATTTCTACAATGCTCCCTTCAACCATGGCAGAATACTCATTCTTTTCAAAAGCACATGGAGGACTTCCCTGGTGGCGCAGTGGTTAAGAATCTGCCTGTCAGTGCAGGGAACACGGGTTTGAGCCCTGGTCCAGAGCAACTAAGCCACGGAGCAACTAAGCCCATGTGCCACAACTACTGAGCCTGCGCTCTACAGCCCATGTGCCACAACTACTGAAGCCAATGCGCCCTAGAACCTATGCACCACAACTACTGAGCCCATGCACCACGACTACTGAAGCCCATGCACGCTGGGGCCTATGTTCCACAACTACTGAACCCATGTGCTGCAACTACTGAGGCCCGCGTGCCTAGAGCTGGTGCTCTGCAACAAGAGAAGCCACCACATTGAGAAGTCCACGCACCGCAATGAAGAGTAGCCCCCGCTCGCTGCAACTAGAGAAAGCCTGCATGCAGCAACAAAGAACCAATGCAGCCAAAAAAAAAAAAAAATATATATATATATATATATATAAATTCTTTTAAGAAGCACATGTAATATTTGCCAAGATAGACTATGTTGCCAATATGGACCAAAATAAGAGAGCAAAAATGACTGATGAGATTGAATCAGTAATGAAAAACCTCCCAAAAAAGGAAAGCCCAGGACCAAATGGTTTCTCTGGTGAATTCTAACAAATATTTAACTAAGAATTAATGCCAATCTTTCTAAAACTCTTCAAAAATTGAAGAGAAGGGAACACTCCCCAACTCATTTACAAGGCTAGAATTACCCTGATACAAAAGCCATATAATGTTACTATAAGAAAACTAAAGGCCAGTATCTCTGATGAATACAGATGCAAAAATTCTCAACAAAACATTAGCAACCCAAATTTAACAGCAGGATCATACACCATGATCAAGTGGGACTTATTTCTGGGATATAAGGATGGTTCAAGAAATCAATAAATGTGATATAGCACATTAATAGAATGAAAGGTAAAAAAAATTGTATAATCATCTCAGAGAAAAGGCATTTCACAAAATACAACATACTTTTATGATAAAAATCCTCAACAAGTTGGGTGAAGAAGAAACGTACTTCAAAATAATAAAGCCTGTATGTGACAAACCCACAGCTAACATCATACTCAATGGTAAAATGTTGAAAGCATTTCCTCTAAGATCAGGAACAAGACAAGGATGCTTATTCTTGCCACTCCTATTCAACATAGGACTGGAAGTCCTAGCTAGAGCAATTGGGCAAAGTAAAAAAATAAAAGGCATTCAAATGAGAAAAGGAGGAGTAAAGTTGTTGCTTGAAGAGGATACAATTTATACATAGAAAGTCTTAAAGTTTCAACCAAAAAAATGTTGGAACTAATTAATAAATTCAGTTAAGTTGCAGGATATAAAGTAAACATACAGAATTCAGTTGCATTTCTATACACTACAACAAAACATCTGAAAAAGAAATAAAATAGTTCCATTCACAATAGCATCAAAACCACAAAACACTTAGGAATAAATTTAATCAAGGAAGTGAAGACCTGTACAATGAAAACTGCAAGACTTTGATAAGGGAAATTGAAGAAGAGATGAACAAATGGCAAGATATCCCATGTTCATGGGTTGGAAGAATTAATATTGTTAAAATGTCCATACTACCCAAAGGCATCTTACAGGCTCAATGTAATCCCTATGAAAATTCCAATGGCTTGGGGCTTCCCTGGTGGCGCAGTGGTTGAGAATCTGCCTGCTAATGCAGGGGACACGGGTTCGAGCCCTGGTCTGGGAGGATCCCACATGCCACGGAGCAGCTAGGCCCGTGAGCCACAACTACTGAGCCTGAGGGTCTGGAGCTTGTGCTCCGCAACAAGAGAGGCCACGATAGTGAGAGGCCCGCTCACCGCGATGAAGAGTGGCCCCCACTTGCCACAACTAGATAAAGCCCTCGTACAGAAACAAAGACCCAACACAGCAAAAATAAATTAATTAATTAATAAACTCCTACCCTCAACATCTTAAAAAAAAAAAATTCCAATGGCTTTTTTCACAAAAATAGAAAAAAATCCCAAAATTTTTAGTGAACCACAAAAGAACCCAAATAACCCAAGCAACCCTAAGAAAGAAGAACAAAGCTAGAGGCATCACACCTGCTGATTTCAAACTATATTACAAAACGATAGTAATCAAAACACTATGGCACTGGCATAACAATGGATACATAGACCAATGTAACAGAATAGAGAACCCAGAAATAAGCCCGTGCATATGTGGTCAATTAATTTATGAGAAAGTAGCCAAGGACATACAATGAGGAAAGGATATTCTCTTCAATAAATGATGTTGGGAAATTTTGACTGCAACATGCAAACGAATGAAACTGGGCCTCTATCTTACACCACTCACAAAAATTAACTCTAAATGGATTAAAGACTTAAATGTAAGACTTGTAACTGTAAAATTCCTGAAAGAAAACATAGGAAAAAAGCTCCTTGACATTGGTCGTTGGCAATGACTTTTTGGATATGACACGAAAAGTACAAACAGAAAAGCAAAAATAAAGAAGTGGGACTAAATCAAACTTAAAAGCTTCTGCACAGCAAAGGAAACAATGAACAAAATGAAAAGACAACCTATGGAATGGGAGAAAATATTTGTAAACCATATAGTGAATAAGGGATATATATAAGTAACTCATACAACTCAAGCAAAAACTGAGTAACCCTATTAAAAATGGGCAAAGAAACTAAATAGACACTTTCTCAAAGGCACACAAAGGGCCAACAAGTGCATGAAATGTGATCAATATCACTAATCATCAGGAAAATGCAATTCTAAAGCACAATGAGATCTCACCTCACACCTGTTAGGATGGCTATTGACAAAAAGACAAGACATAACAAGTGCTGGCAAGGATATGCAGAAAAGTGAGCCCTTGTGCACTGTTGGTGAGAATGTAAATTGTTACAGCCACTATCAAAAAATATGGATGTTCCTTAAAAAATTAAAAATAGAATTATTATATGATCCAGCAGTTCTACTTCTGGATATATATCTGAAGGAAATGAAATTACTATCTCTAAGAGATCTCTGAACTCCCATGTTCATTGCAGCATTATTCGCAATAGCTGAGATATGGAAACAACCCAAGTATCATTGATGATGGCATATATATATATATATATATATATACACACACACACACATATACACACAGAATGGAATTTTATTCAGCCGTGAGAAAGAAGAAAATCCTGCAAATTGTGACAACTTGGATGAAGCTTGATGACATTATGCTAACTGAAATACAGCAGACAGAGAAAGACAAATACTGTATGATTTCACTTTTTTGTAGAATCTAAAGAAAAATAAAAGAAAAAGAAAGCTTAAGTCATAGAAATAGAGAGTAGAA
Source organism: Aethalodelphis obliquidens (assembly GCF_003676395.1). NCBI lineage: Eukaryota > Metazoa > Chordata > Mammalia > Artiodactyla > Delphinidae > Aethalodelphis > Aethalodelphis obliquidens. The sequence goes on from NW_020838054.1 coordinate 162,112, forward strand.
TGGTGGTTACCAAGGGCTGGGGGTGGGGAACATGGGGAAACGCTGGTCAAAGGGTATTAGTTTTCAGTTACGAGATAAATAAGTTCTGAGGATCTAATGAACAGCATGGTGACTATAGTTAATAATACTTTACCGTATACATGAAATTTGCTAAAAGAGTAGATCTCAAGTGTCTCACCAAAAAGCAGCTTACTATGTGGGGTGATGGATGTGTTAATTAACCTGATTGTGGTGATCTTTTCACAATGTATATGTATATCAAATCATCATGTTGTACACTTTAAATATATACATATTTGTCAATTATACCTTAATAAAGCCTTGAGGGGGGAAAGAAATGGGTAATTTCCCATAGGATAATCTAACACTGCAAAGTGTTTGCCTTCACATTTCTGATAGGTTTCCAGTGGGAATGCTAAACATCCCCCAAAAGATTGCAAATATTGTTTTCGATTCCCTCTCCCTCTTATGACTTTTAGAAAAATGCACAGTCACAGGTGTATTTTATTACCAAACGTGGAAGAAGAAAGAGGGTCTCTGTTCAGGGGGAGAGGAAAATATGAGTTTTCATTGACTACTCTTCCTAATTTTCTCAAAAAAGATTATAAACAAAATTCATTAAGAACATTCTCTGGATGTCTTACGGTGATATTTTATGCAGAATAAAACCATTAAGTACACTTAGTCTTTTGAGGCATAGTGAATGGAAATGAACTTACACTTTTCATGGAGGCTTTATCTTATAATTTCAATAGGTTTTCATGTGGCATTGCTTTCCCAAGTTCACTTTTTGTAATTCTATTTTTGAATATGTATTGTGAAATACTTTAAGCCTATATATGTCATAAAAAAATAATAGCTGAAGTAGCCCTTAGGGGAAACTCCATAATATCGGTATTCCTATTTTAGTGCATTCATAATTGAATGGGAGAACAGAAGAGCCATGAGTTTGTGTTCCTTATTATACAAAATCTGCTGATATAATGGAATATGTTATGGCCACTATATTTTGTACCACCAGAATAGCATGGTGTTCTGTGGCATTAATAGCAAAACTCTGCCTTATAGGTGTCCATACCTTTAGAAAATAAGCCAGAGAGATAAATGAGGCACAGCCTTTTCACCTGTTATCATTTGAAGAGGAATTTCTTCTGGGAAAGTAGCACTTTTAGGTTGCTTGTGCTTGGTGTTAAAAAAGAAGGCTGGGTTGGTAATTGTAAGACAAGGGTCTAAAATAAGTTTTGTCAATGTGCTGTCTTAGGCAAATCACTTTCTCTTGGGCAAAAGAAGGAGTTGGATTAAATGTCCTTCAAGATTTCCTTCTATTATAGACTTTAAACAACTTCTTCAGGCAAAATGGACAGAACACAGTAAGAAATCAGGGGAGAATCCTCATTTTTTGATTCAAGTAAACCTTAAGACAAGATAACTGTAGAATAAATTTCCGTGGACAGTTAGTGAATTCTATAGCTGCACAATTTAGTGTGAGTTGATAATGAAGGTGCACAATGAGATATTCAACAGTGCAGCCTGAGATGTAGTATGACGCATGAGTATTTCAAGTGAAAAGGTGTGGCTGGCTATTATCCCAAACTATCCTGTAGCAGCTGGGATTATTAAAATGTAATAATAATAATTCAGTACGTTTAAATAGAAAATTACAGCTTACAAATTTCTTTCACATATATAGCAGCATCCATTTTCCATCAGAGTAAATGGGAAGCCAAAATTAAGGACCATGCAAATATCACTTGACAGGTCAGAGTGGTAGAAGCCAAATGAAGGATATGTGTTTGTGTATATACCCATATATATGTGTTGGTTGAAAAATAGCAGTTTTAAAACAAACCAACAGTGATATTTTCCTTAAGAAAACTGTTAATACTTTTCAAGGTCTGTGATACCTTCAAGAATCCAATTACCTACCACTTGTGGCTGAAGAGGCATGTATGAGGTACCTCCAAATGAGCAATAAAGAAAAGGAAGCTATTGCATTTCTTCTTTCATTCGTTCCCTCAATAGTGAAGGTGAGTAGCAATGTTGCTTTTTAGTAGAATGTGTGGTTGATGAAAAGAATTTGAGTTTATGATCAATGTTATGGAAAAAGCGCTTGAAAATTTTTTACTAAATTCTGTTTTGAAACTTGTGGAGAAGAATATCCAAAGTGGGTTTTTGTAATTTATCAGCAATAATAGGTCTTTGATGTTTGCCTAAGTCTGAAAATGTTCCTTTCCCAGTCTCCTCAAACAAGCAGGGATGATATCTATAAGCTAGTTCACTGCAGGGACAGCAAGCTCTGGAATTTCCAGCAAGGTCATGAGTGACCTTGTTCTTTTTAAGTAAAAATTCATAGACATAAATGTAATATTGTACAAAATATTCTTGGAAGGAAGTAGTTCTGATGCTCATCCCTAATCAAGACGTTCAGAAATACTGTTAAGAGTACAAAAAAGTGTACTGGATTGAAAATTAGTACAACTAGTTTCTGGCCCTAGTTCAAACACTTACACACTGAACCTCAAAATCTTTTTCTGTGAATAAAGGTGCTATTATTAACATTGCCCAACTCATAGAAAAACTATAAGGAACAAGTAATGAACACAGACATAAAAACACAAGGCAAAATTTTAACACACTATAGAAATTATATTCACAGTACATAATAAGATTACGATTTATTAGTAGCCTTTACCTGTATGCTAACTAAAATAATAAGAACTTTAGGTTGCAACCTAAATGTCCATCAACAGAGGAATAGATAAAGAAGATGTGGTACATATGTACAATGGGATATTAGCCATAAAAAGAAACGAAATTGAGTTATTTGTAGTGAGGTGGATGGACCTAGAGACTGTCATACAGAGTGAGGTAAGTCAGAAAGAGAAAAACAAATATTGTATAATATTGCTTATATGTGGAATCTAGAAAAATGGTACAGATGAACTTACTTGCAAAGCAGAAATAGAAACACAGATGTAGAGAACAAACATTTATACCAAGCAGGGCAGGGGCATGGGATGAATTGGGAGATTGGGACTGACATACATACGCTACTATGTATAAAATAGATAACTAATGAGAACCTACTGTATAGCACAGGGAACTCTACTCAATGCTCTGTGGTGACCTAAATGGGAAGAAAATCCAAAAAAGAGGGGATGTATATATATGTATCGCTGATTCACTCTGCTGTACAGCAGGAACTAACACAACATTGTAAAGCAACTATACTCCAATAAAAATAAATAAATAAATATATAAATTCAGATAATCAAACACTGAAAAAGAAAAAGTGCTTTAGGTGTAGAATAAGACATGGTACAGAATTGTTTAAATTCCAGCTCAGCCCTAAGTAGCTATGCAGACTTGAGCAAGTCTTTTCCCTAGACTGGACTCATATTCCTTCTCTGAAAACTTAAGTGAGTTGAACCAGAACAATAATTTTCAAGTTGTTATATTTTGTGAAACAGTGTATTCAAATGAGGCCTCATGAAGAAGTTTATGATTTACACAGATAAATCCAGAACTGTTCTAATTAAAGTAGGGGTGAAAGGCCGAGATTATTGCCCTTGAATTCTATCTCCACCTCCCTCCACAGCCCCTGAGAGAAGCTCTTTGAAACTGCTGGACTAGGTTTCTTGGGTTCCATCCAGGTCTAAAATATTCTTTTCTGATTCACGCCATTATAACATGCAACCTTGCACTTGATCTTAACTCTATGGATGTGTTGATTGAATGAAGTGTGTCAACAACACTGTCTTCAGACCATGAAAGTCTCTTTTCACTTGACTTTTTGGTGAAGAAAATCACTTTGTAGTATATGTCTTCATTTTGCAAAGATCCAGCCTTGAGGTTAGTTTTTCTTCTTGAGGACGGGTCAAACTATTCCAAGGGGTAGAGGGAAGTAAGATTTTTTCCATCTATCCTAAATGGAGTATTTTCTGGGTGAATATCTATAAAGAAAATGGGATCCTGGAATTTTTATTCTGGTTTAAAACCAATACCCTCAATTCCATTTGTTGCTACAATTGTGATTGACAGCCAAAACTATTGGCACTAGAATCCCGGATTCACAATTTAATTGCTGTGTGACCACGGGCAAATTAGTGAACTTCCCTGAGCCTCAGTTTCCCCATCTGTAAAATTAAGATTGTTGAGAGGATTAAATGATATAATGCATTCAAAGCTTCATGACCCACAGGGGATGATAAATTAGTGTTCAGCTCCTTTCTCGCCTCCTTCTCTTTGAGAATAGGAGTGCATTTCACTGTTTATTCAGCTGTTGGTTAAGCACTTGGTAGTCAATCTTTTCTCCACGCTTATGGGGAAGATGGTATCAAGAATGAATTTATGTGTAGTCTCCAAATTACATTTTGGTCTATATTAACGTCTTTCTCTTTAAGAAAATCTATCTAGAATACTATCATGTCAAACTTAGACTGAATTGAGATTTCTTCTCTTTCACCCATTCTACTCATACTTGAAAGAAGACTGGCAGTACAACTGAGTGTAGAGCTGCCCCACATTGAGATCTTGGTAATCAGAAGGAACCCAAAGGCCTTTGTGTAATCCAGAACTTGGTGAAATCAGCCCTTCCCTAATTGAAAGTATTCTCCCTTGTGTATTAGATAATCTGCAGGTTTATGGATATCCTTCCTAGACATAAGTCCCAGTGAGATCTATCTTTTATGACCATAAAAATGCACAAGGAAAATGGGAAAGGATTAGAATATTGAATTAAAATATATTTACCATTCTCAGTGTAACACTATACCAATTTTTTTTCTTTTTTTTGCGGTACGCGGGCCTCTCACTGTTGTGGCCTCTCCCGTTGTGGAGCACAGGCTCCGGACGCGCAGGCTCAGCGACCATGGCTCACGGGCCTAGCCGCTCTACGGTATGTGGGATCTTCCCGGACCGGGGCACGAACCCGTGTCCCCTGCATCGGCAGGTGGACCCTCAACCACTGCGCCACCAGGGAAGCCCTATGCCAATTTTTATTACATTTATTCTGTTTCTTAGAGCATAACAGAATATTATATCTGGGGCAGAAAGCCTTATGAAGATTGAAAGGAAATTTGAATTACATTTTCGTATATCTACAGTGTCATATGACAAAATGTAAATAATATAGTTAGTTTTCAGAAAGATAGCCACTTGATTCCATCTTATTTTATTAAGATATATCAAAGTGGGGCTTCCCTGGTGGGGCGGTGGTTGAGAGTCTGCCTGCCGATGCAGGGGACACGGGTTCGTGCCCCGGTCCGGGAAGATCCCTCATGCCGCGGAGCGGCTGGGCCCGTGAGCCATGGCCGCTGAGCCTGTGCGTCCGGAGCCTGTGCTCCGCCACGGGAGAGGCCACAACAGTGAGAGGCCCGCATACCGCAAAAAAAAAAAAAAAAAAAAAAAAAATATATATATATATATATATATATATATATATCAAAGTCAGTGGGAGCTGGCTCTTCTTTTCTCAACCTGCTAAATCACTGTATGACTTTGTGTTGAAATGTCCATGGATGGTTTTAGCAATCCAGTATGTGATATGGCTACAGTGTCTCTCTAATGCAACTATCTTTTCTTATTTAATTCATATCATCTGGGGGTGTTAAAGTCTCATTATTATTGGATCCTTGAGGGCTGAGATTATGCCTTCTTAGTGCTTTGTAAATCCCATAGCACCTGGGATGTTACGAGACACTTGAGGATGACACTTTATATGTCAGTAGTAGCACAGCAAAGGTATTTATTAATACACATGGCGAAAAGATCTTTGTTGCTATGCTTGTGACATTTTAAGACTTCTTTCATTCTAAGATAATAGTGTGGGTCATATAAAAGGGAAACCAATCAGGATACAACAGGATCTGAGTAAGAACCAAACAGTTCTCGTTTGGAATAATAGATTTTTTTTTTTTTATGAAACAGTCAGACACATGGAACACTGCAGAATGTTTTATAACACCCACATAGACACCACCCAAAATAAGCAAAAGTGCTAATATGTCACATATTTGCTTCAAATATTTTTCTCAAGAAATAAAATACTTAGATCAATTTAAATTTCCTCCTTTTGAATCCGTCTTCTTTTATGCCTTCCTGGAGGCAACCGTTAAGCTGAATTTGGTATATATAATTCCAATCCATGGTTTTATAATTTTATATGCATAATGTAGCTATGATCAAAATATCACTTTGTTCATTTTTAAATATACATAAATGGTACCTCACTGTGTATATCATTTTGACTTACTTCAATCACATTATTTAGTACTGGTATTTAGCATGCTTGTTTGTTTGTTTGACTTTTATTTTTCCTCTAGTTTCCTAGAATTTAGAGTTGTCTTTACCTTCTCCAGCCCTGTTTCTTCCTCCTCATACTGATTTGGAAGTTCTGTCTTTGTATTTGTAAGGGTCCAATACACAGGGAAATACACAGATTACACACTTGAAATGGGTTATTGAAAAGATTAACGAAAGGGCTGCCCTCAAAGGTGTTAACAAAAACAAGGGATCATTGATAATCTTGAGGCTCTTTCAATAGGCTCTAAGAGACCAAAAGAAGCTACTAGCAATTCAGAGGTCTGAGAGGCAAGAGGAGAGAGGCTTTCACAGGGTCCAGCAAGTGCGGCAGGCTACAGGAGAGGGTCATCCCGTCAGAGCTGTGGCCTTCAGCTACTTCAGCTACTGACAAACCAAGAGCGGCCAGTTGATGTAGTTGTTAGAGGTAAAGCCTCTAGATGCACAGAATAGGAGAGAGAAGGGTGGAGATTGGTCTTAATGGCAAATGGAAATTATCCAGTATAGGCTTCTATGTCTGTTCTTTTCATGGCAACCCTTAACCTTTTTAACACAAGTGTTTCAACTCTATAGCTGCTTGCTAGCTTTGCTCCTCAAGCCTTCAGAAAGATTAAATTCAAATACTCCCATTCCATCTTCCATTCTATGTATGTCTCATATTTCACATTGGTTTTGACCCCTCCAAATTTGCCATTGCTGTTACTTTCACTATTACTATTATTTATCATCAATATTTATTTAGATTTCATAGTGGATCTTAACCAGTTTCTTTGCTTTTTCATCCCACTTCTTTCTTATGGGTCCAGTTTCCTTTATTAACACAGCACAGTTTTTCTGTGGAGGCCCCTCATGCCCTTAGAGTAGGGGCCTACCTCTGGTGGGTTCTGCATTAGCTGCGGCAGGATTGCCCCAGTTCTGGTCTGGTGTTAATTCTCAGTGTAGTTCTTTAAGTAGACAACGGGCAGTGCATATTTGAGTTCCATTTTATCAAGGTAGTTCCTTTTTTGTTTGTTTCTTTTTTTTCTCAAAGCATTGTAGGGATTGGAGTAGGGCAGGACAGGACAGGGAAGATTCCTTGCCTTGTCTTAGACCTATGGGAACACTTTTTTTTCTAGTTCCACTTTTGATGGAGTTTATTTGGGGAGCTCAGTTCTAGCTCCACAGCCACACACGTCTCAGGGCTTCTCTCAAGTTCATATGCTTCCTGCTCACCTTCTGGCTTGGAGGTCTGCTTCATTTTGGTTACTAGGGGTTTCTCCTTCTTGCTTTTAGCCTTGGGTCTACACTTTTTAAAAGAAAAATGAATTTCATTCAGTACTTCTCTATGTTTGAAGCCAGAGGGAATGCTTTCTGTGTGCTCTTAGCTGACCGTAATGACTAGAAGTTCAGTGATGGAATATTTGCAGCTTGATCATTCTCTAAAGAGTCAGTCTGCTTTGTGTTGTTCTGTTGCTGTTTTTCATCCACATTTCCTATTTCTTTCCCTTGTTTTGCCTGGGTGTTTTGATCTCTTTAATTGGCTTATTTTCTTGCTCTTGCCTTCTTTATACTCAATTCAGATGATTATTTTTGTACATTATCGAAAAATGGAAAGCTGCCATTCTACTTACGCTTTCAATTCTATTTTAAGGAATATTTTCGAGTTGTCTCTAAGACCTTATTTGATTCTTTGTTGTCTCCGCTCATTGGATGTCTCCCCTGCACTGTGCGAGTTCTTCAGTTAGTCACATTTCACCATCTCTCCCTATGCTTATGCCCATAGCTTGTCACTTGCTGATTTCATTTGCTCTGCAGCTCGCTGCATTTGGGTAGTTGCCTGGAGACAAATTCTGGGCACTTTTTATCTAGCGATCCAGGATGGCAAAACTGAAACACTAAATAAAACTGCCATAAAGTTCTTTTTAATGGAAATAATCTTTACTCCCATGTATGGTTAATTTTGCCCAATTTCTGGAATAAAATGAAGATTTTATTTTGAGATAAAAATCACAGGAATGTATAAATTGTAAATATAAACTAATCTGGCCACAGCTTGCTTTTACTCATTATCTGAACCTGGGAAAGGTGTATGACATCGTCAGTGTAAGTGGAGGAGGAAATCAGCACTTAGATTCTCACTGTTCCTATTCAGCAGTCTTTTGAAGAGATTTTAAAAAATTATTAGCTCCACACATTCAGTGTTGCAAGCAAATGGGATTATCCTTTCCCACTTTTTATACAGCTATCCTTTTCTTCCTCTTTGTTTTTATTTTTGGTTTTCTAACATTATGTGTATCTAAATTAAAGCAAGTCATGTACAGAGTTTGAACAAATATTTCAAGGCTTATAAAGAAAAATGGGGGACTTCCCTGGTGGTCCAATGGTTAAGACTCCATGCTTCCAAGGCAGGGGGCATGGGTTCGATCCCTGGTCAGGAAACTAAGATCCTGCATGCCGCGTGGCATGGCCAAAAAAGAAAGAAAAAAAAGAAAAGAAAAACGGCCCTCCTCTGCCTACATCTCTCAGTGCTGTCCTTCAGAGGCAACCTATTTCCAAGTCTTTGCCCTTCTTCTTCTGGATTTTACTTCCGTATTTCTAAATAATATGCATACGCTGCCAGAACTTGATTTTTTTTTTCAATTTTAGACATTAGTTGTTTTCCTTCTACTATGGAAATTGTAAATTTCACACTCTCACACCACTCCCACATACCCTTAATCACTCTCTCCTCAACATTCTTATACTATCAGAACGTTTGGTTCACTAAACCCTCAGTGTTTGTGTTATTTTGTTCACAAAAGAGCCATACACATGTCTCTTATCTGTTAGGCAGTTTTTTTTGCCTCAAATTAAAAATTGCCTTGATTTTTCACTTGATTACTCTTCAATATAAAGTCATTAATTTTTCCCCCAAACTCTCCTAAATAACTGTAAAATATTTCTTCAAGCATATCTAGTATTCTATGAGGATTTTTTCCCTCTTAGAGCCCTCTGTCACAGGTGTTCTTTGAGCCCTCTGGCTTGCTGCACAGTTGTAATCCTATTATTTCCATTGACCCGTACTTTGGAATCCCCTTCACCATTCTCCTGAATTGCATTCCCTGTAGTTACTTTCCCTTGAATTGGTCAGTTTCTTGAGAGGATTGTTCTCATCAACTGCTTAGGGAATGTGTATGAGAATTCTAAATGTCCAGGAGAGAAAGAAAAACTGATTTTCAACTTATCTTCAGAACTGACACAGCATCATTCTGCTTGCACTCCGTTGATTAAAGCAAATCACAGGGCCAACCCAGAGTCAAGGTGAAAGAACTGCACAAGCATCTGAGTACCAACAATGTGCTTCTTTGGTGGTTATCCCTGCAACAGACTCCTTCAGTAAGCTCTTAGCTTTCAGATCTGCTTAGTGAATGAAGGCCCATCCCATTTCTGTCTTCAGACGTGCTGTTGACCTCTCTGCTGTTTTCTCTTCTCTCATTTTTTTTGGTCCTTTCTCTGTTTTTTAAAAAAAACTTATTTTATTGAAGTGTAGTTGATGTACAATGTTGTGTTAGCGTCAGGTGTGCAGCAAAGTGATTCAATTATACATATACATTTATCTATTCCTTTTTATCTTTGGCTGTGTTAGATCTTCGTTGCTGCACGCGGGCTTTCTCTAGTTGCAGTGAGCAGGCTTCTCATTGCAGTGGCTTCTCTTGTTGTGGAGCACATGCTCTAGGCATGCAGGCTTTCCATAGTTGTGCCACTTGGGCTCAGTAGTTGTGGCTTGCGGGCTCTAGAGTGCAGGCTCAGTAGTTGTGGCGCACAGGCTTAGTTGCTCCGCAGCATGTGGGATCTTCCCAGCCCAGGGATCGAACCGGTGTCCTCTGCATTGGCAGGCAGATTCTTAACCACTGCGCCACCAGGGAAGTCCCTCTATTCTTTTTTATATTCTTTTCCATTATGGTTTATCATAGGATACTGAATATAGTTCCCTGTGCTCTACAGTAGGACCTTGTTGTTTATCAATTCTATATATAATAGTTTGCATCTGCTAATCCCAAACTTCCACCACATCCCTCCCCCACCCCCCACCCCCCCTGGCAACCACAAGTCTGTTCTCTGTGTCTGTATCCTTTCACTTTCTTTTCCTATCATTTTACTGAGGATTCTGGAAGGAGTGGTAACAATCATGTATGTTTAATTCGCCATTTTTAACCAGACAACCCCATTCTTTCTCTCTTTTTTAAAAACACAAATCTCCTTCAACTACCCACCTATATCAGCAGCACTTATTTGGAACTCCTTTATTAAGAGGTCACAAATAACTACATCCACAAATAACTATGCTTGATTCTCATTAGATTATTGTTTTCACTGCTTTTCACCTGGGGTGATTTTATGGCTATATTATGACACAGGAATATTTTTTATTAAATAAAATCTGCTCATTAAACTTTCAAAACCTGAAAAAAGTTGCAATGGAGCATTAGGGGGTCTGAAGTGAAATAGGCTTTCTTGCTTTTGCTTTTGTTTGAGTTTTCTGTAGAGAGCAGAATGAAGATCTGTAGTTGTAGGATGAGCTCCACTGGGGTGGACCTGGATCCAAAGGGAAAAAGACCTTTAAGTCCATTGCATGTAATCTGAAAATGTGCGAGCTTTGACTGAAGAAAACAGGGGAATATAGGAGGCTTGATCTTGGACTTCCCTAGATTAGAATCTGATGTGTACCATATATTAGCTATCTGGTTTGGAGCACTTCACTTGACCTTCCAGATTCCAAGATAATTAAACATACCCAAGTCGTGGATTTGCTATGTTCATGAAATGAGATATTGTATGTGAAAATAACATCTCTAGGTACAAGCTTTCCGGAATACTTTTTTCCAGAAAGTATAGTGATTTATCCTAAGGAAATATTTAGACAAATATGCCAACATTTTTGTACTAGGATGTTCATTGAAAAGTTTAAAATGGCAAAAAGAACCAAAATATTCATTAATAGATGATTGGTTACACAAATTATGATCCATTCATACAAAGCAGTACTGTGCCAACCTTAAAAAGAAATTTAATCATTCTGATAGGCATATAGCATAGTGGTTGTAAGTATAAACTATGGAGCCCAACTACCTGGGTTTGAATTCTGGAGAGCCACCTACTAACTGCAAGACCTTGGACAAGCCACTTAACCTCTCTATGTTTTGGTTTCCTCTTCTATAAAATGTGGTTCACTGTAGTAGCTAATTCATTGGTCAAAGCACTTAGAACATTACCTGGCATACAGTAAGTACTATACAAATGTTTTCCATCATCATTTATCAGATGTTTATAGCCAGATAAGAACAGCTATATGTTGTTGCATTTTCAGAAATGTTTTGGCCATTTCGTCTTATAGATTGAATTCTTTAAAATAGTTTTGCATATCCCAACATGCTTTATGTGTTGGTTGAAGTACCGTGTTCAATAAGGCATGGGCATTTGACAAGGGACAGACAACAGAAGACGTTCTGGGAGCATTAAGTGGCTCCCTATTCTAGAACACCATTGAATCCATAAACATTTTCTTAGAGCAGATGTTCAGCGATACATCTGACCTTTGGGAAGAGAAAACTATAGATTTATGCAGAAGGCACTTTGCCAACATAAAAATCATCCCTGAATAAATTCATGGGTAGGTTGACTGATTTTGTATTACCATAATGAAATATGGGAAAAGCGAAAATCTACTGCAGTGATTTGACTTACAGCTAGAAAAGCTAGGCAAATGTTTGTTTATTTCCACATTCTTGGAAGGGTCATTTGGTGGCCTTGCCTTTGTACTTGCTGGGCCTCTCACCTGTAAACACACTGGATATGCAATGACACCAAAATTTATATTTCCTTTAAGTCCCAAGTTGATGGTTTTCAAAAATATTACCTGATTTTATCTTTACAACAACTAACAACACTATGAATTAATTAGGATGGGTAGTTTATCCCCTTCTTACAGGTAAAGGAATAGGCACTCCTGTCTAAAATCACTTGTGTAGGAGAAAACAAGTTAATAAATAGGAAAACTGAGACTTCAATCCTGATCTGCTGAATTTAAATCCAGTGGTCTTTCCACTACACCATTCACTTATTCATCCATTCATTTAGTGTTACAAACTTTGTGAAGACCTGTATTAAGTGAGACTCAAAGTAGTAGAAGGCAGTCCTTAGCTGTTACACTCTGTTAAATTGATTGGGTAGACAAAATACAAAATGGCTCAAAAAGGAGAGTATCATATGTAACAGTGAAAATGGTCATTTCGATCTTGTGATTTTCCATGAAGACCTAATGGAGGAGAAAGTTTGTATGCTGTTCGAGAAGTAATTATGAGCTTTGGAGTAATTGGGAAGGTTGAGAAATGGTGGCAGACGGCAGTAGCAAAGGTATAAATCCCAATATACAGATGCAATTCCAATCAAAATCAGCACATATTTTATTGTGGAAATTAACAAGCTGGTTTAAGTTCATTCTAAAATTTATTTAGAAACACAGGGGGCCAAGAATACCCAAGAAAATACTGAAAAAGAAAAACTTATGAAGAGGATAAAATTTGGCAGGTTTGCACTACTATGTATCAAGATTTATGATATAGGAGTACAAAATAAATTTTCTTACCGTTGATAGAGGTAGAAGGAATGGAAGCAAGATGTCATGAGAGGATTTATGGGTTAGGAAGATGGGGCTGGTGATGTACATCTTCATAAGTCATGCTCAGGCATTGGCCATGACTTTCTAAGCAGCAGGGGATCATCAGAATCTATAAGATAGAGGAATAAATGGGGGAAAATTGGGGAAGAGTAGCTTGGCAACAGTGTAAGATGAATTGGGAGAAGCTAAACCAGAGGGGGAGGACCTCTAAGGAGGAAACTAATATTCCAATTGTAACTGCACTGCACATGAGATATTTAAAGAATAAACCCACAGTCAGGCAGGAAGCATTTTGCCATACAGAGGTCATTTTGTCTTATCCACCAGTTAACTCTAACTGGAGGAAGGTTCAACAGAAAATGAGAAACAAATAAAGAGGAAAGAATTTCTGAATGTAACAGTGAATTCGCTTCCAAGTATCACTTTCTCTCCATCTAGTTTTTTCTGCATCTAAAACCACTGATGTCCAGAAACCTCCACTCACTTCACAAAAGTAATATTATATGACATATTCATGGATAATTTGTCAAAGGCAATGGTGGCTTGAATTCGCACTGGAGGAGAGCCACACCTGTAAATTTCAAGAATGGGCATGCATTTGGATTAAATAGCAAATAGGCCCAGAAATAGCTAAGTCTATAGACAATTGAAATTTGTGTAGGTGAGGCCAAAGGTCTCTGTGATTGAACTGCAGACATTGACACTAAGGGCAGTCTACGGTTCAAATATCTCTTATGGGGTACCGATATGTGTAGATTAATGTGGCGCCGTGAGAGATGTAAATAAAAGGGATTCTGAGAAGACTTCCAAAGGAAGAAAAAGATCCACACCAACACAAAAGGGAGAGAATATACTTCCATTTTCTCATTGCCTTACATAACAGTGGTTGATATTTAACACATAATCCACACTATATTTATCCTCGTACGGTGGTTAAAGCTGATAATGATGATTTTCCATCTACGTACATATGCATTGCTTATTTTCATAGATATCTTGTATACTAAGTATAATTATCCTCAATTTATTGTACACTACCTCCTCTCCTGATTCAATTCCCAGGTTGAATATTCTAGGTAAAAATTCTTCCTAAAAGAAGATTGTCTAAAGAGGAACTGGTTTCTTGGCACGTTGTGAGGGGCACCTGGAGATGAGTTGATGACAGCAGCAATGTAGAAAAGATAAAGTCTTACCAAGTATAAGTAACTGCCTGGATATGATGGTCAAGGGGAAGGAGCCACTCATTAAAGTTCAGCAAAATGCCTTGAGGCCCTGGAGAATGGTGGTACCCCGTCAAGCAATGGCAGTGATGGGTTGGAGGACACATTTTCGAGGCTGAATATATAGGCTTCATGTTTGATATTTTAGATTTCAAATGCAGGTGTGATACTCAAGCAAAGGTAGCCTGCAGGCATCTAGAATGCATGATTAGAACTTTTCTTAAGAGGAGAGAACTCTCAATTTAAGAGATGCCAGGATAAAGTTTAGAGGAAGCTGTGGTGAGTAGGAAAATGAGAAGTGAAGAACAGAAGGCTTAGGTCTACTACCCACAGTGGAAAGACAGAGAACAGTAAGATGGTAGAGGGGTAGCTGTAAACGTGGGCAGGAGGTAAAGTTGCCTGATTTAATGAAAATACAGGACGCCCAGTTATATTTGAATTTCAGATAAACAATGAATGATTTTTTTTAGTATATCTGAAATATTGCATAGGATAGACTTACCTGAAAAAATGATTGTTTATCTGAAATTCAAATGTAACTATTTAACTTGGCCTCTTGTATTTCATATCACTGGCAAATCATATCATTTTGACTTGGTAACATGTCAAAAACTGCAGAGATATAAAGGGGTCATGAGAAACATTTACACAGTGGTCTTTCCCTGTCCCTGAAAGATAATATGGTCTCATGTCCTGAGTTAAGGATGATTTAGGAATGGTGTAGGCATATGCAACTTTGGGCAGATAAATCTGATTTGCAAATGGTTTCCTGTTTATTGATTTGAGAACTTTGTCAGAATTCATACATACTTGTTGGCAGAGTAAAGATTGCTATTCTTTAATGTAATTCATTACATAAAAATATTGATCAAATTCTTTATATTATGCATTTCAAGGAAAAATGTGTTTCTAAAAATACAATACCATGGGACTTCCCTGGTGGTCCAGTGGTTAAGACTCCCTGCTTCTACCCGCAGGGGGCACAGTTTCCATCCCTGGTTGGGGAACTAAGATCCCACATGCCATGTGGCCAAGAAGTAAATAAATAAATAAATAATTTTAAAAAATGAAACAAAAATACAATACCAATTTAGCAAGACTGAACACCAAAGTCAGGAAGAGTGCTAGGATATGAAAATTATTTTTCAGCTGCAACAATTATCAAATTTTGGTTTCAAGGAATTAGTTTTAACTGTGCTTTGTCATTAAAACATACATTGATGAGATTCATATTTTGTAATGCATCTTTGAGTCTTTGCACTGCTCTAATCCACCAGAGTGATCACCTTCAAAAATGTCAAGAAAACAAAATCCAAGGATGATATATTGGTTTTTGATCATTATTTAAACTGAAAGGCCAAAGATTTTTTATACTTCAATAATGTTCTAATCAAATTATATCTACTTTTTTGCCTAAATCGATTCTTGCCTCATGTACAATAGCTACAATTAAGAAAGTAATAAATATTATCTTTGATATGCCATGAAATAAAGTTCATAAGCTTGTTTTTAAGAGATTTTCTATAGGTTAGAATTTTTTTAATTTCATGGAGAATAAATGTTAAATTGTCCTTAAGTAATATCTTACATGGGAAACAGTCTGCAATCTAGAAAAAACATGCAACTGAAATTCACAAATGAAAGATTAACTGTTAGCTAGGTTTTATCCTCCTGAAAAATGGAAATATTTTATGTTTAAAAGAAAGTCTAAACATAACTGAAGCTCAAAAACATTCAGAAAACACTCAAGACAACTTAATTTCCCAAGTGAAGGATAAACATATCTGGAATGATCTTAACATCCTTTAGAAGTGAGTAGTTTGAATGACAGGATAGGCTTACCTGTTTTTTATTAAGTCTTTCCTTAGGCAATATATTTTGCCCATTTGAGCCTTCATTTTTTGCTCTGTTAGAAGATTGTAATAACATTTGTCTCCCTCACAATTTTGTTATTAGGACTAAATGAAATAATACATATAAAATATGCAATGTTGTTCCAGTTATATAAGATGCATTTGCTTACTAGTAGCTATGATTATTATTGTAACTGTTACTGTTAGTATCATTGTCAATATTAACTAATTCAAACTCAGGGAAATGGAAAAACAGCACAGAACCTGTGAAAAAATCTACAACAAAAGAGAAGATGACAAAAGTAGGAAAGTCTTCAAAAATATATTTCTCCTAAAAGAGATTTAATATATGAAAAAAGAAAACATTTACTTTTTCATAAATATATACACATATAATATATATATAAATATAATATATACTTTGTAAATATATAGGGGAGACTTAAATGAAACAAGAGTGCAACAAAAGGAACCCTCAGGAGCCAAAGTAATATTCATTAGGAGAAGTAAAAATCGAATAGGATTTTGTAGAAAGTGTATTCAACAATAAACCTAAAAACAACTTGAATTTATAATAATTTATAAAAATAGGTATTACCATGAATTAGTTAATTAAAATATTAGCACAGTATCAGGATTCTATTGATGGAACTTCCTAGAAATTAATGTCATGTCATACATAGTTTCAACTCAACATGAGAATGTCTTTGCCTCTTACCAAGGAAAGATGTATCTATTTGAAGATGACATACTACGAGGATACGGAATTCGAGTCTCCTCACAACTATGGCACCTACCAGGCACTGGTGGGGGACCACAGACACCTAAGCGGATGGGAGGAACCCTCAGTGACTGGTGATCTCTCCTTCTGGCTTGTCCCCCCCACCTTTCTTTTTTTTCTTTTTTCTGTTGTGGTTTTATTTTACCTTGTTGCAAGTTGTTTCAATTATAGTTTTATTTTTCCTAATATATTTTTTATCTTTCTAATTTTATTTTATTTTTTCTTCTTTGATATTGTACTCCTCCTTTTTCTCTTTCTTTCTTTCTTCTTTTATTTATTTATTTTCTAACCACAACACAAAGCTTGCAGGATCCTGGTTCCCAGGCCTAAGGTCAGGCCCGAGTTCCTGTGGTGAGAGCTCTGAGTCCAAACTGCTGGACTAACAGAGAAACTCAGACCCCAGGCAATATCAGTCAGAGTAAGGCCTCCTGGAGGTCCTTATCTCAGCACCAAGGCCCAGCTCTATCCAACTGCCTTCAAACTACAGTGCTGGACGTCTCAGGCCAAACAACCAGTAAAACAGGAATACAGTGCCACCCATCAAAGAAAAAAAAAAGGAAATGACAAAAAAATACATTACAGATGAAGCAGCAAGGTAAAAACCTACAAGACCAAATAAATGAAGGTGAAATAGGCAAACTACCTGAAAAAGAATTCAGAGTAAAGGTAGTAAAGATGATCCAAAATCTCGGAAACAGAATGGAAAAATACAAGAAATATTTAACAAGGATCTAGAAGAACTGAAGAGCAAATAAACAGTGATGAACAACACAATTACTGAAATTAAAAATACCCTAGAAGGAACCAATAACAGAATAACTGAGGCAGAAGAATGGATAAGTGAGCTGGAATATAAAAAGGTGGAAATAACTGCCAGGGAGCAGAATAACGAAAAAAGAATCAAAAGAATTGAGGACAGTCTCAGAGACCTCTGGGACAACATTAAACACACCAACATTTGAATTATAGGGGTCCCAGACAAAGAGAAAAAGAAAGGGTCCGAGAAAATATTTGAAGAGATTATAGTTGAAAAGTCCCCTAATATGGGAAAGGAAATAGTCAATCAAGTCCAGGAAGCACAGAGAGTCCCATACAGGTTAAACCCAAAGAGAAACACACCGAGACGCATGTTAATCAAACTAACAAAAATTAAATAAAAAGAAAAATATTAAAAGCAGCAAGGGAAAAGCAACAAGTAACATATAAGGGAATCCCCATAAGGTTAACAGCTGATTTTTCAGCAGAAACTCTGCAAGCCAGAGGGAGTGGCAGGACATATTTAAAGTGATGAAGGAGAAAAATCCTACAACCAAGATTACTCTACCAGCAAGGATCTCATTCAGATTCGATGGAGAAATTAAAACTTTTACATATAAGCAAAAGCTAAGAGATTCAGCCCCACTAAACCAGCATTACAGCAAATGCTAAAGGAACTTCTCTAGGCAGGAAACACAAGAGAAGGAAAAGATCTACAAAAACAAACCCCAAAAAATTAAGAAAATGGTAATAGGAACATACATATTGATAATTACCTTAAATGTAAATGGATTAAATGCTCCAACCAAAAGACATAGACTGGTTGAATGGATACAATAACAAGACCCATACATATGCTGTCTACAAGAGACCCACTTCAGACCTAGGGACACATACAGACTGAAAGTGAGGGGATGGAAAAAGATATTCCATGCAAATGGAAATCAAAAGAAAGCTGGAGTAGCAATTCTCATATCAGACAATATAGACGTTAAAACAAAGACTATTACAAGAGACAAAGAAGGACACTACATAATGATCAAGGGATCAATCCAAAAAAAGGTATAGCAATTATAAATATTTATGCACCCAACATAGGAGCACCTCAATACCTAAGGCAAATGCTAACAGCCATGAAAGGGGAAATCGACAGTAACACAAGAGTAGTATAGGGGACATTAACACCCTACTTTCACCAATGGACAGATCATCCAAAATGGAAATAAATAAGGAAACACAAGCTTTAAATGACACATTAAACAAGATGGACTTAATTGATATTTAGGGGACATTTGACCGCAAAACAACAGAATACACTTTCCTCTCAAGTGTTCATGGAACATTCTCCAGGATAGATCATATCCTGTGTCACAAATCAAGCCTTGATAAATTTAAGAAAATTGAAATCATGTCAAGTATCTTTTCTGACCACAGCGCTATGAGACTAGATATCAATTACAGGAAAATAACTATAAAAAATACAGACACGTGGAGGCTAAACAATACAATACTAAATAACCAAGAGATCACTTAAGAAATCAAAGAGGAAAACAAAAACTACCTAGAAACAATTAACAATGAAAAGATAATGACCCCAAACCTATGGGATGCAGCAAAGGCAGTTCTGTGAGGGAACTTTATAGCAATACAATCCTACCTCAAGAAATAGGAAACATCTCAAATAAACAACCTAACCTTACAGCTAAAGCAATTAGAGAAAGAATAACAAAAAAAGCCAAAGTTAGCAAAAGGGAAGAAATCATAAGATCAGATCAGAAATAAATGAAATGAAGAAAACAATAGCAAAGGTCAGTGAAACTAAAAGCTAGTTCTTTGAGAAGATAAACAAAATTGATAAACAATTAGCCAGACTCATCAAGAAAAAAAGGGAGAAGACTCAAATCAACAGAATTAGAAATGAAAAAGGAGATGTAACAACTGACACTGCAGATATACAAAGGATCATGAGAGATTACTACAAGCAACTCTATGCCAGTAAAATGGACAACCTGGAAGAAATGGACAAGTTCTTAGAAAAGCACAACCTTCCAAGACAGAATCAGGAAGAAATAGAAAATATAAACAGACCACTCACAAGCACTGAAATTGAAACTGTGTTTAAAATCTTCCAACAAACAAAAGCCCAGGACTGGATGGCTTCACAGGCGACTTCTATCAAAAATTTAGAGAAGAGCTAACACCTATGCTTTTCAAACTCTTCCAAAATACAGCAGAGGGAGGAACACTCCCAAATTCCTTCTACGAGGCCACCATCACCTTGATCCCAAAACCAGAGCAAGATGTCACAAAAAAAGAAAACTACAGGCCAATATCACTGATGAACATAGATGCAAAAATCCTCAACAAAATACTAGCAAACAGAATCCCACAGCATATTAAGAGGATCATACACCATGATCAAGTGGGTTATATCCCGGGAATGCAAGGATTCTTCAATATACGCAAATCAATCAATGTGATACAGCATATTAACAAATTGAAGGATAAAAACCATATGATCATCTCAATAGATGCAGAAAAAGCTTTTGACAAAATTCAACACCAATTTATGATAAAAACTCTCCTGAAAGTATGCATAGAGGGAACCTATCTCCACATAATAAAGGCAATATATGACTAACCCACAGCCAAAATCGTTCTCAATGGTGAAAAATTGAAACCATTTCCTCTAAAATCAGGAAGAATACAAGGTTTTCCCCTCTCACCACTAGTATTCAACATAGTTTTGGAAGTTTTAGCCACAGCAATCAGAGAAGAAAAAGAAATAAAAGGAATCTAAATCAGAAAAGAAGTAAAGCTGTTACTGTATGCAGATGACATGATATTATATATAGAGAACCCTAAAGATGCTACCAGAAAACTACTAGAGCTAATCAGTGAATTTGGTAGAGTAGCAAGGTGCAAAAGTAATTCACAGAAATCTCTTGCTTTCCTATATGCTAATGATGAAAAATATGAAAGAGAAATTAAGGAAACACTCGCATTTACCATTGCAACAAAAAGAATAAAATACCTAGGAATAAACCTACTCAAGGAGACAAAAGACGTGTATGCAGAAAATTATAAGACACTGATGAAAGAAATTAAAGATGATACCAACAGATGGAGAGATATACCATGTTCCTGGATTGGAAGAATCAACATTGTGAAATGACTATACTACCCAAAGCAATCTACAGATTCAATGCAATCCCTATCAAATTACCAATGGCATTTTTCACAGAACTAGAACAAAAAATTTCACAATTTGTATGGAAACACAAAAGACCCCGAATAGACAAAGCAATCTTGAGAAAGAAAAATAGAGCTGGAGGAATCAGGCTCCCTGCCTTCAGACTATACTACAAAGCTACAGTCATCAAGACAGTATGGTACTGGCACAAAAACAGGAAGATAGATCAATGGAACAGGATTAAAAGCCCAGAGATAAACCCATGCACATATGGTCACCTTATCTTTGATAAAGGAGGCAAGAATATACAATGGAGAAAACACAGCCTCTTCAGTAAGTGGTGCTGGGAAAACTGGACGGCTACATGTAAAAGAAGGAAATTAGAACACTCCCTAACACCATACACAAAACTAAACTCAAAATGGATTAAAGACCTAAATATAAGGCCAGACACTGTAAAACTCTTCGGGGAAAACATAGGCAGAACACTCTATGACATAAATCACAGCAAGATACTTTTTGACCCACCTCCTAGAGAATTGGAAATAAAAACAAAAATAAACAAATGGGACCTAATGAAACTTAAAAGCTTTTGCACAGCAAAGGAAACCATAAACAAGACAAAAAGACAACCCTCAGAATGGGAGAAAATATTTGCAAATGAAGCAACTGACAAAGGGTTAATCTCCAAAATTTACAAGCAGCTCATGCAGCTCAATATCCAAAAAACAAACAACCCAATCCAAAAATGGGCAGAAGACCTAAATAGACATTTCTCCAAAGAAGATATACAGACTGCCAACAAACACAGGAAAGAATGCTCAACATCACTAATCATTAGAGAATTGCAAATCAAAACTACAATGAGATATCATCTCACACCAGTCAGAATGGCCATCATCAAAATATCTACAAACAATAAATGCTGGAGAGGGTGTGGAGAAAAGGGAACCCTCATACACTGTTGGTGGGAATGTAAATTGTTACAGCCACTATGGAGAACAGTATGGAGGTTCCTTAAAAAACTACAAATAGAACTACCATACGACCCAGCAATCCCACTACTGGGCATATACCCTGAGAAAACCATAATTCTAAAAGAGTCATGTACCACGATGTTTATTGAAGCTCTATTTAGAATAGCCAGGACGTGGAACAACCTAAGTGTCCATCGTTGGATGAATGGATAAAGAAGATGTGGCACATATATACAATGGAATATTACTCAGCCATAAAAAGAAACGAAATTGAGTTATTTGTAGTGAGGTGGATGGACCTAGAGTCTGTCATACAGAGTGAAGTAAGTTAGAAAGAAAAACAAATATTGTATGCTAGCACATATATATGGAATCTAAAAAAAAAAATGTTTCTGAGGAACCTAGGGGCAGGGCAGGAAGAAAGATGCAGATGTAGAGAATGGACTTGAGGCTACAGAGAGGGGGAAGTGTAAGCTGGACCAAAGAGAGAGAGTGACATGGACTTATATATACTACCAAATGTAAAATAGAAAGCTAGTGGGAAGCAGCCGCATAGCACAGGGAGATCAGCTTGGCGCTTTGTGACCACCTAGAGGAGTGGGATAGGGAGGGTGGGAGGGAGATGCAAGAGGGAAGGCATATGGTGATATACGTATGCAGATAGCTGATTCATTTGTTATACCTCAAAAAGTAACACAATACTGTAAAGCAATTATACTCCAATAAAGATGTTAAAAAAAACAATCCATCTAGTTTTACTATATTTTTTATAGACTATTATGTTTAATAGTCAATTCACGACTTCTGAAATAGTCCATATAATCCAGTCAACTCTCATTTTGTTTTTAGAGGATGAGCCAAACACAATTTTATTTATTTATTTTAATTTATTTGGCTTGCAGGATCTTAGTTCCCTGACCAGGGATCGAACCCATGCCCTCAGTAGTGAAAGCGTTGAGTCCTAAACACTGGTCCAGCAGGGAAGTCCCTATTTTCACTATGTTTTTATGTGTGTTATTTTAATCAAGATTTATGGTGTTTAGAGTCTTCCCCTGCCTTTACTCATTCTGATTTATTTAAGTGTTCATTCAGTAAGTATTTTTTGAGCATCTATGATATGCCTAGTACTAAGCAAAGTACTGGGGATCTACTTGTAGGCAAGATAATCATATTTTGTAGCCTCTTGGTGCCTGTAGTCCTGTGGGTGAAGAAGGTCATTAAACCATCATAAAAAGCAAATGTAAAATGGTAGCTGGGACAAATAATACAATGGTGGATCTTATAATTAGGGAGAAGATTTCTTGAAGAAGAGATTATGGACCTGAGGTATGAAGTGTAACTGGGAAAACGGAGAGGGTGATATCCCAGGCCAAGGGGGCCATATAAGTAGAGCTCTACGATGAGACGAAACATAGTGACTGAAAGAATACCAGTATGGTTGGAGCTTAGAGAGTTAAGGGTGAGTTTGATGCAAGAAGGGAGACGGGGTAGGACCATATAGGAGGTTTTTTTCTCTATCCTAATAGCAAAGAGACATCATTGAGGAATTTTAAGCAAAGAAGTAATATAATGTTTTGCATCTTTTAAAAGACTACCCTGGTTACCTGAAGAGAATGGATTGGACGGGAACCAGAGTAGCTGCCATTAGCAGGTTATTTCAAAAGTCTAGGTGAGTTATGGTGGCAGCTTTTTTCTAGAGCAGTAGTGGTAGAGATGGAGCGCGGTGGGTGAATCCTGTTTAGAGGTCAAATAAAGAAGAATTGGTGATTATTGGATATGAGAGTAAGGGAGATAGAAGTGACAATGACAACTCCTGAATTTCTGGCTTATATAATGGGATGGACAGTGGTGCTCTTAACTGAGACACGGAACAGCAGAAAAAAGATGAAATTTTGAGCACAAAGCTCATGAGCTCTATTTTAGACATGTTGATTCCGAGGTGCCTTTGAGTCATTCAAGAAGAGATTTCAAATAAGCAACTGGAAATACAGAGCTGATACCCTGAAAAGAGGTTCACTTTGGGGATGAAAAACTGGGAGCCGCCTCTATACAGGTGGTGATTCAAGCCGTGAGTGTGGGTGACTTCACTTGGAAACGAGGAAAGAAGTGAGCTTAGAACCAAGTCATGGTATACTCCATTATTCAGTAATTCAATCCATTACTCCATTATTTCCTCGCCCAGAAAGGGAGAGGAAAAAATAATGTGTTCTCCAAGAGAAGAGGATGTTTCAAAAGGAAGAGGCATGGCCAATGATATAGAATGTAAGAGCTGGAAAGTGTCCATTTGCCTTAGCAACTTGGGTGTCGTCGTCAGGGATTTCAGTTGTGATGTGGCTGAAACCCTGATTGAGTCAGGAATGAATAGGATGTGAGGAAATGCAGACAGATCATGAGTACGGAGAACTCTTTTAAGATATTTGCTTGTGAAAGGAAAAGACATAGGAGCATAATCAGAAGGAATATGGGGTTCAGTGAGGTTTTAATTTTTTTAGTGGTGGGGGCTTGAGCATGATTAGATGGGAGGATCTATTTGAGGAGAGATTGAATATACAAAAGAGAGAAGGGATAATTGCTAGTGTAAGGTGAGGGATGCCGAAAAAGATGGGATCCTAACATAGGTGGAGAAGTTGGCCATAGATAGGGGAAAGAGTGGCTCCCCTAATGTTAGAAGTGGTAGAAATGGAGTATGGATTAAGTTTGAATACATGCTTGGCAGCAGAGAGATAAGAGCATTCCCATCTGGTGATTTATATTTTTCTGGAAAATAGCAGGTAAGATCATCTGTGAGAGGGAGCAGGTAAGTGGTAGGGGAGTGGTTGAATTGTGTTGATGTTTGTGAAGAGTTGATTAAAGGGAGGTAGTAGGCTTGCTAGGCAATGTTGAGGGCCCATTTGCAGCTAATGGTTATAAATCTACAGTGGGACCAATTTGTATGGTGTCCAATATTATAGCAACAAACATTTTTCAGCAAGGGTCCCAGCTTGAGCCTGAAATATATTTACTATGGGAATCATTCATGTCTGCAGGGCCAGTTAGAGACTCTCAGATGTTAAGGGCTAATGCCTCCTGCTGTAGCAGCATCTAAAGTACAATAAGAATAAAATTGTTACAATGTTTGCATTATTAGTTCAGCCTACTAGAGGTGACCACACAAGCGCCTGTAATACTTATTCCGTCCCTTTCAGGAGCTAGGAGAAAAGGATGAACTTAACCTGGATATTTCTGGAGTGCAACTTTAGGAAAACTTTCTTGGCAAATATGAGAAAACAGAAATATGTTGCGGAGGCAGAAGAGGCTTATTGAAATTTTAAATCAGAAAATTCTAAAAATGAAGGAGTGGTGGATTCAAATATGGTAGTTGTCATGTGTTTGCTTAATCTCCCATATAACAGGGGCTTTCCTATCTCTCTCTCCCTGATTCCCGGGAGGGATGATCTTTGCCCTTTTCTCCATACAACTCTCCATTAATGCTTTTAGAAAGCCAGTCACCATGAACATGTCTGCCTCCAAGAATTCTCTGTGATGAGTGGGATTGAACATTCTTCTTTAAACTCTGTCCCATAAAGTTACATAGGGAAAAGGTGATGCTAGGTGTGACTTTCTACAGCTCACTTTCTAGGCAATGAGTGTTAGGAGGAGACGTGCGGAAAAAATCCTGCATAAAGCACTTATGCTCCCTGGAGCATGTGTGTCATCCATGGGATTACACTTACTAATAAAAAAATTAATTCTTGGGCTTCCCTGGTGGCGCAGTGGTTGAGAGTCCGCCTGCCGATGCAGGGAACACGGGTTCGTGCCCCGGTCCGGGAAGATCCCACATGCCGCGGAGCGGCTGGGCCCGTGAGCCATGGCCGCTGAGCCTGCGCGTCCGGAGCCTGTGCTCCACAACGGGAGAGGCCACAACAGTGAGACGCCCGCATACCACAAAAAAAAAAAAGATTAAAAATAAATTCTTTTGGTTTTAGCATTCCTAATAAAATGTCCATGATATTACTACTGTTCCTGTGCATATCTATAAATTGCAGGTGAGGATTCACACCTGCCCTGATCCTCTCAGAGATATGTAAGGTGCCCTTGAGATAACGGGCAATAAAGGGCTTTGAGACTGTAAAACAGCAAGTAAATAGGAGCAAGGTCTTATCTGCTAATCCAAATTTTCTTTCATCCCACAGCTATTTAATGCCCTCAGCTTTGAAAGCAGCTATGAATTGTGTTCAGCTTTTCCTTGCTCAATCTCTAATTATTCTGGAAAGAATTTCCTTTCAAATTCATTCATCACATACTGAGTACCTACCATGCACTAGGCACTATGTACTAGGGGCTGGGCATGCAGTGGTGACTGACAAATGTGGTCCTTACCCTTATGGAGCATATACTCAAGTCACGTGAGCACCTCCCTCCCCAACTGTATACTGAGATACCTTGGCAAAATTTCCATTTACTCTTCTGAATGGCCTGACCTCTAATAGTAACAGTGTTGGTAATGCTGTAATAGTGCCTTGAGACTCTCACATTTATTTGAACAGTTGCATTCCTTAGAGAAAAGTCTGCCTTGTCTTAAAGGTATTATTGTATTAAATTCATTATCATTATTGCATTACTGATTCCTGCATTATGAGCATTTCTTCTGGTGGTCAAGTGTGTAATTTTAAGCTGTCAGGAGACAGGGTTAGTGGAAGGAGACACAGAGTTATCATCTGCATGGAGTTATCATCTGCATTTTTTGGAGAGGGGATGTGGTTTATTTGCTGTAGCTTCCTACCACTGGTGCAATGTGGGGTTTGATTTGTCCTGAAGTATACAGAATTCCTGATTTTATTTATTTG
This sequence comes from Aethalodelphis obliquidens, assembly GCF_003676395.1. Taxonomy (NCBI): domain Eukaryota; kingdom Metazoa; phylum Chordata; class Mammalia; order Artiodactyla; family Delphinidae; genus Aethalodelphis; species Aethalodelphis obliquidens. Next base: position 188,655 of record NW_020838054.1, read on the forward strand.
CCATCATACTTGGTTGTAGAGAATTAACACAGTAGTTGCTAAGTAACCACATTGCCCCACTGGCCCTAAGATTTTATTGCGAGGAATATAAAAGTATGCTGCTGTAGAAAGCATTTCATTTAGATAAATACTCTTCCTGTTATGCCAACAGTATTCCTTATTTTTCTTCTAAGGCTTGTCTACACAAGTGGAGAATTGAAGTGACCATTACTTTCAAAGTAAAAGCAGAAATGTTGACATAAATTAACCACTTGGCTGAACTTATTTATCAAATTCAACAATTAATTGCTGGAGTTTCTACTTCACTGCCTGGCTATACTCAAGGCAGTGTTCAGGCTCAACAATAGCATATTGATATGGGAGTCTTAACGCAAATTGTCAGATTTCCTCTTTTGAGATACATGCCAAGTGAATGCACGTTTGCATACACATTTGTAACAGGTGTGTTTAGATGTATACCCAAGGGTGTTCTGACTTTCTTTTATTTGTTTCGTTAGAAGAATACTCTCCAAAAGTTTTCCCATGAAAGTTGGAAGAAAGCATGATAAAGGCAAAATTGGGGGATATCTGTCTTTTCAGTAGTGCATAATTCTGGCTCCAGTATTCAGACCCCACTATTGTAAGTGCTGGAAAGAATTCACAGCTTGTGTCTTTAAGAAATTCACAATCCAGTGAGAAAAAAAGCATATACAGGGATAATTGCAGGGGTGGGATTACTACTATGATAGAAGTTTTGCACTGCTATGAAAGCACAGGGGCGGAGGTGGGGTAAGAGAAAGCATATCTACCTGGTCGGGGAAAAGAGTCAGGCAAGGCTTCAGGCAGCATGGTGTACTGGAAGGAAATGGGGCTCAAGGAGGACTAGGCAAATATGGACAGGCCCATATCCCTTGACAAGCACATACATAGTTTCCATAAAATTCAGTTTAAAAGTTATCTGTGTGTATATATACACATACATAACTTTGAACTGTATTTTACTGTATATATATATATATATATATATATATATATATACGTGTGTGTATGTACATATGTGTGTGTGTGTATATATATATATATATATATATATATATAGAGAGAGAGAGAGAGAGAGAGAGAGAGAGAGAGAGAGAGAGAGAGA
>NW_020838054.1:189787-247686 GCF_003676395.1 Aethalodelphis obliquidens
GAGAGAGAGAGAGAGAGAGAGAGAGAGAGAGAGAGAGAGAGAGAGAGGACCTCAAACTAAGTTACCAGAAATGAGAAAAATTAAAGCCTACGCAGCAACTGAGTGCCTGTGACCTGCTGTGTCATGGTGTCCCACAAGGATAAGGATTCCTGTACCAGAGTGGAGGAGGCAAGAGGGCTGGAAGTGAGACCCCTGGAGAACTAACCTATCCCTTAATATGGAGCTAGCATGTTTACCAAAGGATATGCTCCAGACTAGAAATTGCCCCTAATGACCATCAACAGTGGAATGGATAAATTGTAGTGTAGTCCCACAATGTAATACAGTATGCAGCAAAGAGAAGTGATGAAATCCAACTACATGCACCAACATAGAGGAATCTCAGAAACATAATGTCAAGAAAAAAAAAGTCAGACACAAAGGAGTATATACCACATGACTCCATTTATATAAAGTTCAAAAACAGACAAAATTGGGGCTTCCCTGGTGGCGCAGTGGTTGAGAGTCCACCTGCCAATGCAGGGGACATGGGTTCGTGCCCCGGTCCGGGAAGATCCCACATGCTGTGGAGCAGCTAGGCCCGTGAGCCATGGCCGCTGAGCCTGCGCATCTGGAGCCTGTGCTCCACAACGGGAGAGGCCACAGCAGTGAGAGGCCCGTGTACCGCAAAAAAAAAAAAAAAAAAAAAAAAACAGACAAAATTAATGTCTGACCTTCGAAGTCAAGATAATGGTTAACCTTGGTGGTAAGAAAATAATGAACGGAAAGGAACATGGGGGAGGGCTTCTGGGATATATGTAATATTTCATTCTGTTATTATTATTATACTGATTATATAAATGAAAGTTTGTAAAACTTCTTCAAGCTGCATAGTTATAAATGTTCTTTTCTATATGTATATTATGCTTTAATAAAAAGTTTTTAAAAGGGAATTGGAAAAATTTCATCAACTGGCCTTGAAAGCAGCAAGTAAACTTCTGTGTGTTTGCTCATACTGTGTAGAAAGAAATAGAAAAATCACCCTTGAGAAATCCCAGACATGTGCCAAGTATAGGCATGGATTCCAATCTTGTAATGCTTGGATATTAAATCCTACAAGCTCTCAAAGTAAAAATGGGGCAAGGGCCATTAAAATCTGTGTGAGAGTCTCCCTAAAAGGAAATACAAAACCACTTTGTAAGGGCATTTTTTCAACCCAAAGCACATAAGACTCAATGAGAAAAACAAAAACAAAGCAACTTTAAATTGGGGATTAGCCACATAAAAAAGAAATACAAAGCACATGATGAAACCGGACACCATGAACGAGAGCCAGATGATAGAAAAAACTACAGATTTACCAAACCAAGAAATGCAGATGACAGAATGATCTGGAAAAGACTATAAAAGTATGTTTAAAAAGACGAAAAGGTAAACTGAAATCCAAAAATCATAATGAATGAACTGGAGAGTAATTTTTTGAAAAAGAACAAACACAACATCAATAAATGGGAAAAATAATATGAATAGAAAAAATTTGATCAACTCAGTAAAGAAGCTTGATTAATCGACAGTATAGAGCATCTCACCCAACAAATAGAAAATACATCTTTTTCAAGCACACATGGAATATTTACCCCCCAAATGACCTTGGACTGGGGTGCAAAAGAAGTCCAAACACTTATAAAGAATTTATATCATGCAGATCAAATTTCGTGATTACATTAAATAAAACAAAATAAATAGCAATATGAGAGCCAACATCACCACTTTCTCATATGTTTCATAATGAAGATTGCACTTTTCAACAACTCATGAGTCAATGAAAAAAACCTAGTGGAAATTATGATTTAGTGACGATTAAATGACAAGAAGAACACATCATTTCAAAAATGAACAATGAAGCTAAATTGGTACATTGATGGAAATTTTTAGCCATGAAGTGTTATATATAAAATAAGACTGAGAATTCATGTGCTGTGTGCAACTTACAAATATAGAAGAAGAATAAAGTCAAAGTAAAGAAAACAGAAGGAAGGGAACACTACAAACAGAAATGAATTAAATAAGAAAGAATTTTCTGGTTAGATCAGTAAATCAGCAAACCCAAAGGGTATTCTTTTGAAAACATCTGACAAAGATTGCTCAAGGGACCAAATAATAGAGTTGGCAAAAATAAAAGAAAGTGTTAGGAATTTAAAAGGGGATATAACAAATAGTGTAGAGATTTAAAATATAAGAGAATATTCAAAACAGCAACCTGTCAATAAATTTGAAAACTTAGATATAGTAGAATTTTACTAGAAAAATATTTTTTACATGGAAACAATATATACATATATATGACCAGTTGATATATGATATATAGTGCTTCTCTTTCTCAAATGATATTTAACAGTGAATTCTTAATTTTTGAAAAATGACAACTTTCTCAGTTTGGACAGTTAACTATTATTTCATTTTTATGAAATCACCATACAATTTCAAAGCAAACATGCTACATTTACATTTTTGCTTCAAATTCAGAAGAAAGATTAAAATCCATCTGAAGTGATTCTTAGCACAGTCCTTTGTGCTTGCAGATATTAGTGTTCTTTTTTTTTTGCAACCATACTAAGAATTCTGTTCTACCCAGCAGCTCCCAGAATCACATCCTTAACAAGAGCTTAAAAGAGCAAAGACCCATATTTCAAGGCTGTTAGAAAAAAATTGATTTCTTAGGGCATGATCCTAATGCACCTGATAATATTCTAGGCTGGCATAGATTTAGACTTTTCCTTTGTCTTGCTAAAGCTTACTGTATAATGCAAGAGTCATTTTATTGACCCACCTGATCCAATTAATCTATGAATTATATTTTTAACCTTATCACCTCGTTGTAACTGTGGAAAAGTATTTCAGTTTGACATATTTCTTACTCATCTTAACCTCTTGATATAAAAAGGCAGGATTTCTTAGCACTAGGTATTGCCATAAAATATATGAACCAGAAAGAACTGGCATGAGTGAGACTTGATTCCAATCAACCCTGAAAGAAAAAATGTTGAAAATACGAAAGAAATGTTGGGTTTTATGTGACATAGTTGACAAGGTAGGTGTAAACATGATGCCATTGTGTCCTTACATGTGTGCATGCACACCTATACACACCCATCTGCACACGCATGAACACGGGGGAGCTAGGTGATTCATATACTATCATCCCATCCCATTTTACAGATGAAGAAGCAGACTCAAAATTTGAGAGTCTCTTGTCAATGTCATACAGTTTAATATGGAAATATTTGTGGCAGAGTTTGTCAGTATTTTCTCCTTTACTCTACACTGCAGACTACTCTAAGTTGAGGGCAGTTACTCATTGGGAGCAAGGAACATCGCTCATTTACTCCCTGCTTTTGTTCCTACTTAATCACTATTTCTCAGTTGCCTACCTTATGCCAGCCACTATAATTGAGTCCTCAGTGTGTGACTGGCTTCCCTTTTGTCTTATTTCCCTCTTTTTGATAGCTACATTGCCTTCCATGCTTCTTTAGTAGTCTGGTTTTAACCATTTGCTATTTTTAGCCACCCAGTAATCAAGTTCCACCAAAGTAAACCAGGGCTGGATATCGCGGGCTTCTGTAACTGGAAGTGGATCCTGTAGGGTGGTTCTCACTTTTGTGCAGAGAAATAATGGCTATTTTCTGAACATAATGCTTCTCTGAATTGGGCCATAAATCAATTTCTTATGCAAAAGTAAGAGGGAATGCTGAAATTGGGGAAAAAAGCATCATCCACAAATTTGAATCTATATTGGGAAATTTTCTCAAATGTCCTTGACACATTTTTACTAGATGTTGGGAATTTAGGGTAACTATTAATTGGACAGAGACATTACATATGCTCTGATTGTTTGGCACAATAAAGGCATATGGCTGAGATCTACAAACATCATTTGGCAACTCAGTATAAGGTGACCCTGCGTTATGGCCCCTGGCCAGTTCATTACTATTATGGATGTCCAACCTTTGTATCTGACTGCATTTCCTTGGAAGGACTTGAGTATGGTTGAATTCTGGACTACAGTCTGCCAAGAACCCTAATGAAAAGTTATAAAGTGTCCCATGATGTCACAAAACCTAGTTAGAAAGGAGCTGCTTGAATTTCACTTGTTTTCCAAATAACCAGTTGTCAAACCAATTTAAAGCCTTTTCTTAAAAAAAAGAAAGTTCTGCATACGCATCCACACAGACAAAGCATTGCTCATTCCCAAGATGGCAAGCAAAGTGGTATTGGAGTCCCTATACTGTAATGTTATGTGACAGTTTTTCCCTATTAAAATGCTGGAATTCGTTGTAGCTTAGCAAAGGTGTCATAACAAAAGCATTTGTCCAAGTTCTTGAGAAAACACAATCAGAGTTCATGGGGGATATGGCTGTGCATGAATACGAAGTGTTATTTTTATGTTCTGAGTCTTTTCAAAGAAACACAGGGATGTTTGAAAAAAATATAAGTATGCAGTATTCATTCTTTTTGAGATGGACTTGCACTAAACAATGTCTACATCCTCCTGTGAAGGTTGCAGTGCTTGGGGTTGACATATCTGTCAGGGTGATGCTACAGGCCCAGGATCCTCTGTTGCAGACTTGTTCAGTTATTTGCCAAGTCCATTGCAAACAGGAAGCCTTCTCTTCCTGCCTGCTACATGTTAATATGCAGAACATAACTTGTATGGAAGGGCTGCAGATATTTAGGTCATTTAACTGCGGTAGTAAAATACAAATTAACAGGAAAATTGCTGACATCATTAGTATAAAGCATTAACATCTGCAGGTTACACATGCCAGCTGCATAGTATCTGTTAATTATAGTTGTAATAGGAGACCATTGGGAGTGTGAATCAGGATTTATGTGAAAGTTTTGCTACTTTCAGAAATACAGAATTCTACTTGGAATATTCAGTTTGTAAAAATGAAGAAAATTCTGTATGTGTATAGGGATAGAGGCAAAGCAAATGTTTTTGAAAATGAATCCAATCAGTTATTTCTTATTTCTTTTTTTTCCCTGAAGACATTTGATTAAGCTTAATCTTGGTAATATAGAAACAAACTTGCAAGTCCTTTGTTTAGGAAACACAGGGATCATTTGGTTAAAATTATTTGCTTCTGTGTTACCTTGTGTGACTTTTCATCATTATACATGAGGTAGTGATTCTTACCCTTCCCTACTGTTTTCAATTAACCTCAAATTTCACATAATATTTCACTTATACTTCAGTTGTGGTTTCATCTAAGTTCATGCTGTATTGAAATATCTCTCTGAGGGCATTGTGAAGCTAATACTATATTATATTAACTATGTCTATTGAAAATATGTGTAGCCTGAGATGAGGGACCCACCAATTTAATGAGTTTAAGGAATGTGAAAAAAATACACAGTAGAGGTTTTATAGGTGAAACTTGGGATTTGGGGGAATAGGAAAATCATACCTTTACAATTGACTAATAACTTTCCCTGGATTTGACAGAATTGACTGAGTTTTTTCCCTGAGTCCTGTCATTAAGGGAATATTAGATAACTTTTAGAAGCTTCCTTTGCACTGATCTTTCCATGCAGTTAGTGATATATAACCAGATTCTCTGAATGCTCTTTAAACTGGACTGCTACTGATTATCAGATTTTCTCTCCTAGCAGATTTGCATTATTTTTCATGATTTTTTATATTACCCCTTCCAAGATTACACATACTTAGAACAATTGATTGAATTCAAGTAAGACTTATACCCTGGAGGAAATTTTCCTGAATGATTTAATGATACATGGAGGGAATGCATTGGAAAGAGAAAATACTAGAAGGGCTGCAAGTAGTGTGTAGATACTATGAAAAATGGCCACATAAATGCATAAGGATTAGGAAAGTAAGGAGCCAAAGGTGTCACCATAAAAATCTAAGTAATATCTGAAAACCTGCAGGGTGTACATATAGTTACAGGAGCATGACATTCTAGATGCAAATTAATTTCAGTCCACAAACAAGACCTTTAACTTTAACTGCATTTTCTAAAAAAACGAATTTTTATTTTAAAATTCCAATCTCCACAATAGCAAAAATTACTACGAGTCGATTCTGGATTCCTTCCTTTCCTTGGGGCTGTGCCAGAATTCTAAAGGAGGCTACATGTATCAAGGTATTCGACTCATTTTGTCTTCTATTTCATATGTCCACCCTGATATTTAACTCATCAGTCTATTCTATCTGCAGTTGAAGTGGGCCTGCAGGTCACCAGGGCCATACTCACCATTCCTTACCTAGTGGTCCCCTTGGGTCCCTCTGTCCTCTACATTCTTCCCATGTAGGGGCGTATAGAAAGCACTGGGTTGCCTCTGCATCACACTTAAGAGAAAGGAAATCCACGGGTCTAAGCCTCAATTTTCCAAAGTCAGCCACGCAGCCAGTTCTACTTTACAGTATGCCACTTCCCTGTTCTGTCCCCTGGCCACAGGGCCAGAGTTGATCCTGTCCTCTTATCTCATAAACCTGTCTAGGCCGACTTGCCTACTCCTGGTACTTGCCCCTCTCCCTGGGACCCAACAGCATCCACCCTCTCCTGCTTGCCCTCATGATTCTGTCTTTTCCCCTAGCCTGCAAACTTCTGTTCTATCCTAGGGAGTAAGGATGTCGTTCTCTTATGAGCTTTTTTTCAAAATTCATTCTTCAAAAGCTAGGAAAATAATTCTTTGGTTTTATGCTGTCACATCTCTTCGCTGAATGATAAAGAAATTATCTAGTGGTTCAAATTGGTGGAATAGAGCACAGGAGTGGGAAAACCAAGAAATCACATTGGTTGGGACTTCCCTGGTAGTCCAGTGGTTAAGACTCCGTGCTCCCAATGCAGGGTGTCCGGGTTCGATCCCTGGTCAGGGAACTAGATCTCACATGCCACAACTAAAGATCCTGCATGCTACAACTAAGACCCAGAGTAGCCAAATAAATAAATATTTTTTAAGAAAAGAAAAGAAATCACAGTGATTAATTTTTTTTCTTTTTTTGGCTGTGGCACACAGGATCTTAGTTCTCTACCTGGTCCACAACAGTCCACAAAGAATATGAACAGTGGCCTGATTACTCCTGCCTTAAGTCTAAGAGACGAAACTTAATTACGATTATAAACTCAGAAACTATGAAAGAAAAAGCAGACATATTTGTTATATATCTTTTGTAACTGTTATGTGGAATTATAATGAAAGTCAATTGACAAGCAATCGACTTGCAAAACAGAGGGTTTCCACACAGAGTTCAGAAAGAGAGGTTATATCTGTATATATAAAGAGTTCTTACAAATGAAAAAGGAGATACCAGCTGAAAAATGTGCAAAGAAATGAATACGCCATTTGGAAAAGAGGAAACCCAAGTTGCCGAAAATGGATTAAACAGTGTTCAAACTAAGTTAGGAAAATGCAAATAAAATAACAATGAAATATCTCTTATTGTGATCAGACTGCCAAAAATTTAAACAACACTCACATCTATTGATTGTGGGCTTCAGGGATAAGAGTACTCTCAGGCATTGCTCATAAACTGTGGATTATTATGTCTTCTGGGAAAGAAATTTCATGTCTATCAAAATTAAAAATTTTTTTTATTGAGTTAACACTGCTTTATAACATTATATAAGTTTCATGTGTACAACCTTGTATTTCTACTTCTGCTCACCATCAAAAATTTAGTTTCCATCCATGACCATACAGTTGATCCCCTTTACCCATTTTGCCCTCCCCTGTGCCCCTTCCCATTTTGTAACCACTACTCGGTTCTCTGTATCTACCTGTTTGTTTTTGTTTGGTTCATTTATTTTGTTTTGTGTGTGTGTGTGTGTGTGCGTGCGCTTGTTTGTTTTTTATATTCCCTTTGAATCATCAGTTCCACTCATGATGATTCTACCCCACAGACAGAAAAGCCCCAGTTTATAAGGACATATATGTGTATGTGTTTAGGAAAGTAAGTCCCCAGCAATAAGAAAATGGTTAACTAAATTAGGGGTCATCCACCCTGTGGATTATCATAAAACCATCAAAAGGAACAAATTAGAGCTTTATTGAGTGGTGAATTGGGGACATTTCATGGTGTCCTTTTAACTAAGAAAGAGCCCCAAGGTATACATAATCAATTTTTATAAGATGATGATAAAAACTACCTCCCTCTGTGTGTGATTAGCAAAGATAGCTTTATATATGATTATGTAGACTTGGAGAAAAATGTAGGATGATATGTGCTAGGTTTTCAATCTTGGCTACTAGAGGGGGTAGAGGCTGGACAAGAGAAGAGGGAGTCAAGCAAAATAATAAAAGAAAAGTGATACCAAAATGAAAAACATGAAATGATACCAAAATGAAAAATGTGAAACAGCAAGCTAATAAAGAGAGCATTAATAAAAGAAGGAAGTTTCATTTAAATGAGAGAAATATTCATGACCATAGGTTTCATGGTATTTCATTTACAAAGGCATCCTAGGTATAAATTGTGTTCCATATATTAACGGTCAATGTGCTTTTTTTTTTTTTTGATAACCAGAAGATGTTCTCTCTTTGAGGAGAGAATCCTCATAATGTGATTTTCTGCTTACAGGTGGCAGGACTCTTTCCCTCTCTCCACTCAATGGTCATGTTTTTCACAAAAGTTTAGTTGAGGATCTTAAGTTCTTTAACAGGAAAAGAAAATTGTTAAACATAGAGACATTTGTGGATTGCCCCACCTAATAGCATATTTATACACTATTTGGCATCACTGATGACATGCCATGTTTGAACTTTTCAGTCTCTGACATGAATCATACTTTTGCTCTCTTGAATTATATAGAAAAATTACAGTGTTGCAGGGATCAATCCTGGTTATTTTGCTTTCAAAGACATTAGAATGTGTTTTCCTCTCTGTGTTATTTATTTATTTATTTATTTGGCTGTGTTGGATCTTTGTTGCTGCTTGTGGGTTTCTTTCTCTAGTTGTGGTGAGCGGGGGCTACTCTTTGCTGTGGTGCATGGGCTTCTCATTGCGGTGGCTTCTCTTGGTGTGCAGCACGGGCTCTAGGCATGTGGGCTTCAGTAGTTGCAGTACGTGGGCTCAACAGTTGTGGCGCACGGCTCTAGGGCACATGGGCTGCAGCAGTCGTGGCGTATGGGCTCAACAGTTGTGGCACCATATGACCCAGCAATCCCACTACTGGGCATATGCCCTGAGAAAACTGTAATTCAAAAAGAGACATGTACCACAATGTTCATTGCAGCACTATTTATAATAGCCAGGACGTGGAAGCAACCTAAGTGTCCATCGACAGATGAATGGATAAAGAAGATGTGGCAAATATATACAATGGAATATTACACAGCCATAAAAGGAAACGAAATTGAGTTATTTGTAATGAGGTGGATGAACCTAGAGTCTGTCATACAGAGTGAAGTAAGTCAGAAAGAGAAAAACAAATACTGTATGCTAACATATATATATATGGACTCTAAGAAAAAAAAATGGTTCTCACGAACCTAGGGGCAGGACAGGAATAAAGACGCAGACGTAGAGAATGGACTTGAGGACACAGGGAGGGGGAAGGGTAAGCTGGGATGAAGTGAGAGAGTGGCATGGACTTATATATACTATCAAATGTAAAATGGATGGCTAGTGGGAAGCTGCTGCATAGCACAGGGAGATCAGCTCGGTGCTCTGTGACCACCTAGAGGGGTGGGAGGGAGATGCAAGAAGGAGGAGATATGGGGATATATGTATATGTATAGCTGATTCACTTTGTTATACAGCAGAAACTAACACACCATTGTAAAGCAATTATACCCCAATAAAGATGTTTAAAAAAAGTATGCACATATATATGTGCACACACATACACAATTTTAAACTTCCTTGGTATTTAAGATTTTTTTCTTCCCTAAAATCTACTGTGCCTCTATTCTATAAAATGTCTAGTTTGCCTCATTCACCAATCTGATAAAATATTTTAAATAATCCTGGACCTTTGGGCTGTTCATAAGACATCTTTTTCGCAACTCAGAATCTTGTTATAGTGATATTTTGCCTTCTATATTGTTCTTTATAGCCAAGCCAATTCACATTATATTTTTGTCAGTTTTATTGAGGTATAATTTATTTACTTGGGCAACTACCACCACAACTTAGACATAGAATACCACCAGTAAACAAAAACGTTACTTGGTGCTCCTTTGCAATCCGGTGCCCCAGGCAACCTCTTATCTGCTTTCTCTTGCGGTAGTTTAAACTGGTTAAGAATTTCATATAAATGGAATCATATACTAGGTAATTTTTTTCTGGCTTATTTCATTCATCCAAATTCTTTGAGATTCAGTCATATTGTTTCAGGTGTCAGTGGTTCATTTCTTTTTATTTTTGAGTAGTATTTCATCGTATGTATGCACCACAATTGATGTATTTACCTGTTGGCGGACATTTGGTTTGTTTCCATTTTTCAGCTATTTTGAATAAAACTGCTGTGAACATTCATGAATACATCTTTGTTTGTACATATACTTTCCTTTTTCTTGGGTAAATATCTGGGAGTGATATTATTGGGCTGTATAGTAAGTGCATGTTTAACTTTATATGAAACTGCCAAACTGTTTTCTGTTCCCACAATGTATGAGAGTTCAGATTATTCCACATTCTCAACAACATTTGGAATTGTCAGTATTTTCAAATTTTAGTCATTTTTTAGTAAGTGTGTAGAAGTATCTCATTGTGGGGTTAACTTGGATTTCCCTCATGATGTTGGACACTTTTTCATGTGCTTATTGATCACTGATATATCTTCTTTGAGGTTCACATTCAAATAGTTTGCCCATTTTTTTAAATAAATTTACTTCTTTATTTGTTTATTTTTGGCTGCGTTGGGTCTTTGCTGCACGCAGTCTTTCTCTAGTTGCGGCAAGCGGGGGCTGCTCTTCGTTGCGGTGCACCGGCTTCTCATTGCAGTGGCTTCTCTTGTTGCGGAGCATGGGCTCTAGGCATATGGGCTTCAGTAGTTGTGGCACGTGGGCTCAGTAGTTGTGGCTCGCGGGCTCTAGAGCACAGGCTCAGTAGTTGTGGTGCACGGGCTTAGTTGCTCCGCAGCATGTGGGATCTTCCCGGACCAGGGCTTGAACCCATGTCCCCTGCATTGGCAGGGGGATTCTTAACCACTCTGCCCCAGAGAAGTCCAGTTTTCCCATTTTTATTAGGTTGTCTTCTTCTTATTGATGTATATAGGTTCTCTGTGTATTGTGGATACGAATTCTTTGTCAGAGATATGTGTTGTGAATATTTTCCCCCAATGTGTGATTTGCCTTTTCACTTTCTCAACAGCCTTTCCAATACCAGAAGATTTTAATGTTGATAAAGTTCAATCTGTCCATTTTTTTTCTTTGTTCTGTGCTTTTTGTGTTCTATCTAAGGAATATGCCTAGCCTTGGCTATGAAAATTTTTTTCTAAGAATTCTTCAAGAAATTTTTGTTTTGGCTTTCACTTTTAGGTCTGTCATCTGTTTCAATTTATTGTGTATATTGTGAGGTAAGTGTCAAAGTTAATTTTTTTCTAAGTGGATATCCAATTGTTTCAGCACGGTTTGTTGGAAAAACTATTTTCCTCATTGAGTTACCTTGGCTCCTTCATCAAAAATCAAGATGTCTGGGTTTATTTCTGGAACCTCTAGTCTGTTTCATTGGTTTACATGTCACTCCCTTTCACCAGTACTATACTAGTATAGTATATCATAGCTTTATGATGCCAAATTGTTTCTTTTTCAAAATTATTTTGGCCCTTTTTTGTTCCTTTTGTCTCAGTACAAATTTCAGAATTGGCTTATCGATTTATATAAAATATTTCATGCATTTTGGTTGAAGTTGTGTTGAATTGAGAGACCAATTTGGGGTTAATTTAAATCTTAACAATTGAGCTTTCTGATCCATGAACATGGCATGTCTCCAAATTTATTTGTCTTTCAAATTTCTCTCATCAATATTTTGTAGTTTTCAGGGCACCAGTATTAGGTATATTTCATTAATATTTCTTGCTTTTTGTTATAAATACCACTTCATAAATTTCATTTTCCAGTTGTCTGTTTTTTGTATGCAGAAATAGAATTTATTTTTCATATTGGCCTGTATCCTGAAAACTTTTATGTTACCTTACTATTTCTGGGAGCATTTTTGTAGATTCCCTATAATATTCTACTTAGACAGTGATGTCATCTATGAATCAATCCAGTTTTACCTCTTCATTTCCAACCTCTGTGTCTTGTATTTATTTTTCTTTCCTTATTTCACTGCATAGAGCATCTAGTATAATGTTGAAAATTTTCTGGAGGACTTTTTTAGTTGGTTTTTTAGTGATGTTGGTTAATTTGGTCCCACTGAATCATATAGGGTCTTAGCTATGAAGCCCCTCCCGATGTGGATTAGCTCTCAATTAGTAAATTTCTACTGAACCTCACTAGCAGTCAGAAGTGTAGAAATTCAAATAACAATGAGATTTTGCTTTATACCTATCAGATTTGCAAAATTTAGAGATCCAGATAATATCAACTATTGGTGAGGATGTGGGAAAAAGGAAATGCCATAAAGTGCTGGTGAGAATATAATGTGGTACAGCCATTCTGGAGAGAAATATGGCGCTCATTAGTGAAACTAACGAATGTTTGTGCCTATTTACCCATATACCATCCAGGTATTTGCCTCAGAGAAACTCTTATATGAGTCCAGTTATAAACTTCTAGATGGTAGCAAGTTGGCTAGATGTCCATCACTGGGGGAATGAGCAAATGTAATGCAGTGAAGGCACAGCACAAAATGCTCTGCAGATATTAGAGGCAATGAACTATGTTTATATATAGCAACACAGTTAAATCTTTGAAATGTATCACTGAGTGAAAGAAAAAGAAAGAAAATGAGTTCTATAGTATAAGACAAGTTACATGAATTAAAGCCACATATACACACACAACCATACTACATATTTTATAAGGACACATATATATCCAAGAGAAAAGGCAAGTAGCTATTAGGAATGAAAATAGGAAAAATAAAAATAAAATAACACAGGGGTCTTGAACTTACTATAATGATGAAAATAAAATATTCAGTGAACTGAGGAATATGATTAACTCAAGTTTTTAGTCCTGAGTTTAAAATAATATAATGTTAGTCCTGAGTTTAAAATAATATAATGAAAAATTTTAATTCTCATGTGATATTAAATGGAGAGTAGGATATGTACCAATATATGTAGCGTAATCCCATTTTTTAAAGCCTTATACATATGGGTAGAAAAAGAACTGTAAAGAAAAGCACAGATGTATTATTAACAGTGGTTGTCCCAACAGAAGCATGGCTGGTAAAGGGAAAAGTGATTTTCAGTTTTTAGTTTTGCCATTACACCTTTCTCTTCTTCACAGTAAGTGTGTATAACTTTCATAATGAAAAGAATAACTGTTATTTTGCTAAAACCATGTAAATGAGAAAATTATATCTAACAAAATTTCTGCAAGTTAGCATGATCACCATTATTCCATTGAAATGAATAAACCCCCATTTCAGGTCACAGAACACCAGTAATCCATAGAAACATGGTTTGAGAGAATACGTGTCCTCCAGATGGTCAGTACATCACTTTTGCCATTGATGCAGCAGTTTATTTGCTTCCTGAAGAAAGCATTGCTTAAATGCAGGTCTTTTGTGTTTTGAGGATAATAGTTAGCCTGATGGGTATGGGCTCTTTTGTAGAACCAAGACTATCATGGTAATATTCAGAAATAGCACAAGTTAACGTAATATGTTTCTAAAGCCAGAGTAAAACTAAATTAATAAGATCTTAAACCATTAAGAAGTAATTAGAAACCAGGAGTAGCCTTCAAACTGGGAGTATAACAAGATCTTAACATACTACAAAACATCATGAAACACCAATAGCATCTATGGTATGGGAGTGATAGGAAAATATGGTTTTAATTCAGTAAAGGAAGTCACCGAGGGAAGGACTGAATCAGAACAGCTAGATATTTCAGGGTCAGAACATTCTTCACTTTCCCACCTTTACCAGGGCTTACTCGTGGAGCTGATGCTGAATTTCCTGGTGTTTACTGAGGGAGTGGGAGGTCTCTATATTTCTATAATAGCCTACACAGTGAATTATGAATAATTAAATTAATACATAGCACCTTTTGTTTTGTTTTTGCGGTACGTGGGCCTCTCACTGCTGCGGAGCACAGGCTCCAGACGCGCAGGCTCAGTGGCCATGGCTCACGGGCCCAGCCGCTCCGCGGCATGTGGGATCTTCCCGGACCAGGGCACGAACCCATGTCCCCTGCATCGACAGGCGGACTCTCAACCACTGCGCCACCAGGGAAGCCCAAATTAAATTAATACAGATCACAATTTTTAAACTCAAGCTTTAAAAATGATTGTTTTGTAACTCTAAAAATTAAAATGATTGTTTTGTCTTTATATATTGCTTTTGAACCCAGTGTGTTTTCACTTCTGTGTCTAACATGAATTGCATGTTCATCATTTCTAAACAAAACATTTCCTATGCAGTTGAAAGGCCCCCACTTGTGCAATTTTGGAACAACTGAATTCATTTGCCAACAGGCCGTTCCCTGCCCAGTTATACTGCTACTTTTTTTCAAAGTGTGGTTTTTCCTGCACCGTGACTGTTTCTATGAGAATGATTAGTGCGTATTAAAAAATGCATATACTTAGATCCCACCCCTGTCAGGTTCTGGATCTAGGGTTTGCATAATTAACAAGTGTCCCTGTTTAAGGACCATTGCTCCAGGGGTATAGAGATCCTCTACTTCCACCCTCAAGGAAGAGGAGTGTTGATCTAAATTCATCAAATTCAAAGGTACTAATTGGTTCCTGTGATGGTGGGTGGAGATAATATGCCTTGTTCAAAGACCTAGGGAGCTTGACTTTGATATCTTTGCATATGATTACATGATGAGGGTGAGGTTAAAAGGGTGAGATCATCTCCATTCTTTTCTTTCTTCTTCTATTCAAGAGGCTGTTGAAACTGAGAGGAGCCTAGGACAAGCTCCCCCAAATTCTAGAGGCCCTGGCCTCTCTCTCTTATGCTCTACCTTCTCTATGTATTCTCCCATATCTAGAAATTTGATTGGCTCTTCTCTAGGCATTGCTGGCAAAATGCTATCTTGTTCTCTCTGGATGCTTTTCGCCTGACACTCACAGGTGTGTCTTAGACCAGCCTTTTCTATTCAACTAAGATAAGATTTGAGATTCAGGTTTGGATTTAGGGAAAAAAAATAGACTGATGACCACCTCTGGGGTGTGTGTCTGTGTTTCAGATCTTTTAAAATGTGGTTCGAATACTTAACATGAGATTTACCCTCTTAAGAGATTTTCAAGTGTACAATAGAATCCTTTTATCTATAGGCAGATATGTTTATAAGCAGATCTCTAGAATTTATTCATCTTTCTTAACTGAAAGTTTATGCCTATTAATTAGTAAATCCTCATTCCCCCCTCCAACCCCTGGAAACCACCTTTCTAATATTTATTTCTATGAGTTTGACTATTTTAGATAGCTCATATTGAGTGGAATCCTGCCATATTTGCCCCTCTGTGATTGGCGTATTTCATTTAGCATAACGTCCTCCATTTCATCCATGTTGTCACATATTGCAGGATTCCCTTATTTTTAGGGCTCTCAGCACTTCCATTAAACATAGTACTGGAAGTCCTAGCCAGAGCAATCAGGCAAGGAAAAGAAATAAAAGACATTCAAATCAGGAAAGAAGTAAAATTTACTCTGTTGGAGCGTGACATGATCTTGTACATATAAAATCGTAAAGATTCCACAAACTCCCCCTGCTAAAACTAATAAACAAATTATTCAGTAAAGTTTCAGGGTATAAAATTAAGATAAAAATCAGTTGCATTTCTACACATTAATAATGAACTATCCAAAACGGAAATTAAGAAAATAATATCATTTACAATAGCATGAAAAAGAATAAAATACTAAGGAATAAACTTAACCAAGGAGGTAAAAGACTTGTACACTGAAAAGTACAAACTATTGATGAAAGAAATTAAAGAAGACATGAAAATATGAAAGACACCCCATAATCACGGATGGGAAGACTTAATATTTTAAGTTGTTCATACTACCCAGAGTGATCTACAGATCTACTGATTCAGTGCAATTCCTATCAAACTCTCAATGGCGTTTTGTATAGAAATAGAAAAAAAAATCCTAAAATTCATATCAAACCACAGAAGACCCCAATTAGCCACAGCAATCTTAAGAAAGAAGAGCAAAGCTGGAAGCATCGCACTTTCTGATTTCAAATTATATTACGAAGCTACAGTTATTAAAACTGTAGTATTAGTATTTAGTATTGCCATAAAGACAGACCAATGGAAGAGAATAGAGAGCCCAGAGATAAACCCATGCATTTACGGTCAATTTATCTTTGACAAGGGAGCCAGGAACACACATAGGGAAGGGATAGTCTCTTCAACAAATGATGGGGAAACTGAATATCCACATGCAGAAGAATAAAATTGGACCCTTATCTTACGCTGTACACACACACACACACACACACAAACAAAACTCAAAGTAGATTAAAGACTTAAATGTAAGATCTTAAACTGTAAAATTCCTAGAATAAAGCATGGAAAAAAGCATCTTGACATTGGTATTGGCGATGGATTTTGGGATATGACACCAAAATAACAAGCAACAAAAGCAAAACTAGAGTGAAACTACATCAAACTAAAGCACAGCAAAGGAAACAATCAACGGAGTGAAAAGTCATCCTATGAAATGGGAGAAAGTATTTTCAAACCAGATATCTGATAAGGGGTTAATTTCCAAAATATATAAAGAACTCCTGAAACTCAGTAGCAAAAACTCTAATAACCTGATTTTAAAAATGGGCAGAGGACTTGAATAGATGTTTCCCCAAAGAAGACGTACACAAGGCAAAAAGTATATGAAAATGTGCTCAACATCGCTAATAATCAGAGAAATGCAAATCAAAACCACAAGGAGATATCACCTCACACCTGTTTGAATGTCTATCAGCAAAAGAACAAAGACAAGTATTGGTGAGGATGTGACCACCTTTATCCTGTGGATATTTAAGTCTGAGTAGTTAGGAAAAAGGAGAACTCCAAGAGTTCCAGACTTGTTAACTGGATATTATTTACATTGTGCCTGCCTATTCAAGCATTTCCCTCTCTCCACTTCTTCCTTCCTGAGAAAACCTTGATTGTTTTCAGGTTAGCATCCCTCACCCATGTGATTCAGAGGATGGTGACCTTACCACCAGCTCCAAGAGTATATCCTGATTTCTTTAAGCCACTTTTTATTTTTTTTAATAATCTGGTATTTTTAAAAATTTTATTTATTTATTTTTGGCTGCTTTGGGTCTTCGTTGCTTTGTGTGGGCTTTCTCTAATTGTGGTGAGTGGAGACTACTCTTCGTTGCGGTGCACAGGCTTCTCATTGCGGTGGCTTCTCTTGTTGTAGAGCACGGGCTCTAGGGCGCATGGGCTTCAGTAGTTGTGGCGTGAAGACTTGGTAGTTGTGGCTCACAGGCTCTAGAGAGCAGGCTCAGTAGTTGTGGTGCACGAGCTTAGTTGCTCCGCGGCATGTGGGATCTTCCCAGACCAGGGATTGAACCCGTGTCCCCTGCATTGGCAGGCGGATTCTTAACCACTGCGCCACCAGGGAAGTCCCAGCCACTTTTTAATAATGGGGATGCTATTAACATTTTGCAGGAAAATTATTTGTTGTGTGGACTATCCCAAACATTGCCAGTAGTGCTTCCCAATCATTATGGCAACCAAAAACACCTGTGTACTTTTCCAAAACCCCTTAGGGTACTGTTTGACATGGCTGGTAAGACTCTTGTGGTAATCCCATTCTCCTCAATATTGATTGAGTTTAGGAATGGACACGTGACCCCATTGTGGCCAATACACTATCTGAAAGAAAATCTGCTGGGGGAGGTAGAGTGTTTATATATATATATATGTATGTATATTTATTATTTTTTCTTTTTTTTCTTTTTTCTTTTGGCCATGTCACATGTGGGATCTTAGTTCTTGGACCAGGGATTGAACCTGTGCCTCCCTCATTGGAAGCACGGAGTCTTAACCACTGGACCACCAGGGAAGTCCCTATTTATTTATTTTTTAATTCTTAAGTGACACCACAGAGGATGATCTCTTCTTTTACTTTTGGATTTGGTCATATTAGTATGTGACACTGAGAACTACTGCAGCCATCTTGCCACCAGAGTGAGAATGACACCATTACATGGAAGAGGGAAGAGTCAAAGAATCACAGGAAGTTGGGGTTTAAACCTGTGTCTGGAGCCTGCCCAACCTCTGGATATCTTTTTAAGTGAGAAAACAAATGTCTTTATTATTTGAGCTACTTTGAATCCAGGTTTTATGTTCCTTACTAAACATTTCTAAACATCCCAAATGATACAGTTGAGATGTACCTTGGGGTTTGGGGGTCTAAGCTCTAGTTAGCAGCACTAAGTGTTACTTAGCTTAGCCGTATTTCCTTTATGCATACAATTCATTGGATTTATGGGGAGATGTGATAGTGATGTCAGGCAGGATTTGGGCTTTCCTAGGTCCCCTGAACAAATAGGATTATAATATCATATGAATACAACCCCTTAATAGCTTTCCATTTAAACATTTCCATTGCCAATCACTCAGTCACCAAGCAGGCCCTCTGTTTCCAAAAAGGAAGATGTCAATTTGCCTTATAACATTTAAAGAGAGGAGGCTACATGGAATTGCTCTTTCATTTACCCATACATCCATTTATTCATGTATTCATTGAGTCATGCAGCAAACATTTATTTGAGCATCTATTATGTGTCAGACACCACGCTCAGTAGCCAGGTCTACAACGATGAATGAATTAGAAACAAATTAAAATGTATAAGTTGAAAGTATGTAGCAAGCATTTGATTAGGATGATTTCATGTACAGTTCAGTGTGTATCAGGGCTGAATTTTTCTGAATAATCGTCTTCACTCTGCTCAGACAGATGTTGACATACTCTAGCTCTGCCCTTTTGGTACTAGGATTGAGATACAAATACAACAGTTTTTGTTTGCTTTGTTGGGTTACACTGATGTATCAATTACTTGTGAAAAGTTTCATGTATCTTTAGTGCATTCAACAAATATTTATTATGTATTGGCTATGTGATAAGAACTGTGCTGAATACAGTCATTCAAATCATGCAACAAGTGTTTACTGAGTGCCTACTCTCTGCTCAGCACTGGATTACGTATCCATTCATTTATTCAACACATATGTAGGAACAACTACTATGTGCCAAGTATTGTTCCTAATACTGTTGACCATACAGGCAAAAACCTGGGCCCTAATGGGATTTGTATTCTAGACAGGAAAAATAGAAAGTAATTAAGTAATCAAACAAATACATACATGATATCTACTTATGCTAGTAATAAAGGAAACAGTATACATTAGTAAATAATGGGAGAGGAGGAGATTATTGTAGGGTGAGGCTGAAGGATGTGAAGATGCCAGGTATGTGAGAGCCTAGAAAAAAAGTGTTCTGAGTGGAGGGAATAGGACGCGTGCTGTCCCTGAAGCATGAGAGAAATTGGCATGCTGGAGAGACTGAAAGGAAGCTCAGTAGGCATGGGTGAGAGTGGAACTTAATAAAATGGGAGGGGTAGGATGTCAATTATACCTCAATAAAATGGGGCGGAGGGGTAGGCACTCATTAATAATGTTAGAGCATGATTGTTTGTGGACATCTCTTTTCAAGGTTAGGCTCTTACCAATGGCGCCATCACCCACTTGTTTTTGGTCTTTTTCGTAGGAGGTGAAGCAGTGAGGCAGGATGGTTTATGTGCATGTTGCAGGAGTGCATGGAGAGGATGTGACCACTGGTTGACCTGTGAGCTGGACCAGGGCAATCAGAAGCTCCTTTTCCCTCCCCTGCCCTTGGAATGTACGTTCTGCCCAGTGTTCCCACAGTGGGAGCTGTTTCAAGAGCACAGCCTTGAGAGAGCAAGGTGTTGTTGAGAACGTCTGGACAGAGTATATGACTGAACCCCATTAAGCCCTCTATATAAACTTTTTTGAAGTTTCTAAAAACATATTTAATATGTCCTGTAACATTGTCTGCTTGCTGATAAGCACTTTTTTTAACATCTTTATTGGAGTGTAATTGCTTTACAATGGTGTGTTAGTTTCTGCTTTATAACAAAGTGAATCAGTTATACATATACATATGTTTCCATATGTCTTCCCTCTTGCGTCTCCCTCCCTCCCACCCTCCCTATCCCACCCCTCTAGGTGGTCACAAGGCACCGAGCTGATCTCCCTGTGCTATGTGGCTGCTTCCCACTAGCTATTTTACGTTTAGTAGTGTATATATATGTCCATGCCACTCTCTCACATTGTCCCAGCTTACCCTTCCCCCTCCCCATATCCTCAAGTCCATTCTCTAGTAGGTCTGTGTCTTTATTCCCGTATGCTAACACATATATATGGAATCTAAGAAAAAAAATATCATGAAGAACCTAGGGGTAAGACGGGTATATAAACTTTTAAGATTCTGGCGGGCAGGTGGGGAGCTCTGCTCACCTTGAGGTGCCCAAGACAAGCCTCCTAAGTAAGTTCCCTCATTAACCCTGCCACCTACACATCTGGAGCAGTCTGCCTCTTTCTTCTGTCTGTTCCTGCCCTCCATGTGCGGAGGCCTGTTTGCAAACCAACAGTGCACTGAGCCTTGCAGCCCAGCTTTGAATTCTGACTCTGCCACTTTGTTAACCACTTGACCTCAGCCAAATTACTTCCACTCTCTGGGCCTCAGTTTCCTGATCTGTAATATGAGGACGATCGTAGTGCCTACCCTCTGGAGTTGTTGTGAGGGTTAAATGTGCCTTCCAGGTGTTTAGAATAAGGCCTAGCACAGAGTAACTATTTAATCCGTGTTTGTTTTTTAAAGGGAGAAAGGGGTTTGTGGAGATACAGCTAGAGTCTCAGGGGTTCTTCAAGGGTATCTTATGCATGTGGACATCATCAGTCATGCGGATCAATCAGAAAGGAAAGCTTGAGAGCTGCTTCATTCGGCTGTGGAGTAGGCAACATGGAAGCCAAGAACTGGATCCACCAGCATACCTGAACAAACTAACTGTATTGATGCCGTGTTCATATGGGTTTGTTTGTGTCAGGAGGAAGCATGCCTCTTTCCTCTGAGGTCTGAATCTATTGATAAGTAGTTCGAGGAAACACAGCAGTCGACAGATCAACCTTATGGCTGGTCATGCAGGTTTCAAGATCACAGATAGAATCTGAGGTCTAAGTTGGGCTTCTGACTTCTTCCTCTTTTAAATTAATTTACTCACCTGGTCACAGACATTGCAGCTGCTGGAGGACAAGCACAAGCCCCACCCCCCGCAGAGGGACCAAGCCAGACCCAGAGATCTTACTACCGCCCGGAGGAGGCCAGAGTGCCGGAAACAACACATGTTGCCAGCAAGGGGCTGTCCCAGAGAAAGAGCTAGCAAGAACATGGGCCGCTGGGGCAAAAATGAATTTTTTCCTAGTGTTACAAATCATGTAAGTCACTTCTCCTCCAAGAAGCATGAGTGAATGAGAGGTTGGAGACAGGGGCAGAAGGTTTCTCCTGGATACTTCTGCAAGGTATGATCCTTCCCACAACAAGGTTTATTTGATGAGCCAAAGCCACTCAGTAAAAGCAGAACAATGTAGGGGACTTCCCTGGTGGCTCAGTGGTTAAGACTCTACTCTCCCAATGCAGGGGGCCTGGCTTCAATCCCTGGTCAGGGAACGAGATCCCACAAGCATGCTGCAACCAAGAGTTTGCATGCCACAACTAAGGAGCCTGCATGCTGCAACTAAGACCTGGCACAACCAAATGAATAAATAAATAAATAAATATTTTTTAAAAAAGCAGAACAATGTGGATTTTGTGTAGACACAAGCTCATTCCAAAGGCGTTTTCATTTACCTTTGGTAGATACTTAAGAATGGAATTGCCTTATTGTTTGATAAGTTTATGTTTATCTTTTTAAAAACTCACAAACTGTATTCCAAAGTGACTATTATGCATTCCCACCAGCAATGTGTGAGGGTTTCAATTTCTCCATATCCTTACTAAGAGGACAGGGAAGGAGAGGAGAGGTAAGGAAAGGAGAGGATTTTTAAAAATTGTTACTATTAAGGCCATTCTAGTAGGTATGAAGTAGTATTTCATTATGGTTTTGATTTGCATTTCCCTAATGACTATGTCATGTTGAGCATCTTTTCATGTCTCTATGGTCATTTGTGTATCTTGTTAAAGAAATTTCTATTCAGATCCTTTGCCCATTTTTAAATTGGGCTGTCATTTTATGTTTACTTGAAAGAGTTCTTTATATATTCTGGATACCAGATCCTTATCAGATATAGGATCTGCAAATGTTTTCTCCCAGTCTGTGGTTTGTCTTTTTGTTTTCTTAATGATGGCTTTGAAGTACAAAACTATAAAATTTGATGAAGTTTCTTCATTCTCTTGAAAATATCTTAAAGTAGAAATGTTTAATTTATCAATTTTTTATCTTATGAATTGGGCTTTTGGTGTTGTATATAAGAACTTTTTGCCTAACCCAAAGTCATGAAGGTTTTCTCCTATGTTTTCTTCTAAGAATTTTATAATTTTAGCACCGACATGTAGATCTTCGATGGATTTGGGGTTAATATTTGTGTATGGTGTGAGATAGGGGTCCAAATTCATTCTCATGCACGTGGACATCCAGTTCTCCCAGCACCATTTTTTGAAGAGAGGATTCTTTACCCCATTGAATGACCTTGGCACTCGTTGAAAATCAATTGACCATGGCTGTGTTTGTTTATTTCTGGACTCTCATTTCTGTTCTGTTGATCTGTGTGTTTATCCTTTGGTCATTATCTCATGGTCCTGATTACTGTAAGTTTATAGTCAGTTTTGAGAACTGGGAGTGTATTTATTTAAGAGGCTTCATTTTAATGAAGGATTTTCACAGACTTTGCATATCACTTTGAGAGTAGTGTTGCCTTTGAGCCTGCTTTAAAGTATTTTCGGGTATTTTACTAGTAGTAAATTTTCAACCTCGGGTATGCTTCCAAGCTGAATAAATACTTGGGGATAAGTGTAGGAATCATTAAAAGAAAAGATCATGTAAAACACATGAACATAAATTCTTGAGGACAGACTTGAAGAAATTCTATGCTGTAGCATTAGTGAAGATAAGCAATAAACCACAATTATTTTAAAAATTGCTATCTGGGACTTCCCTGATGGCACAGTGGTTAAGGATCTGCCTGCCAATGCAGGGGACAGGGGTTTGATCCCTGGTCAGGGAAGATCCCACATGCTGCAGAGCAACTAAGCCCATGAGCCACAACTACTGAGCCTGTGTTCTAGAACCTGTGAGCCACAACTACTGAAGCCCACGCTCCTAGAGCCTGTGCTCCACAACAAGAGAAGCCACCACAATGAGAAGCCCGCGCACTGCAAGGAAGAGTAGCCCCCACTTGATGCAACTAGAGAAAGCCCATGCACAGCAACAAAGACCCAGTGCATCCAAAAATATAAATAAATAAATAAATCATAATAAAAAAATTAAAAATTGATATAATTTGTGATATACATCTTATATATATGGATCCAGACACTCAGAAAGGTCATTAGGGCTTTTTATTTAGTTTTTACCACTGTATACTCATATTTTTCTCCCTTGACATATTTTGCTCCAGCATATTTGAAATAAATGTTAAATTAAATAAATTAAAGGCAGTGAAATAGATTGTTCTTCTGTACCACAATGACATGTTTTACAGGGAAGACGTTAATGAATTCTTTATACATTTTCTTTTCCAGTAACGATCCATTTCCATATATCTCCATTATAATCAGTGACCTTCTAAGGTGAGAGATTTTATTAGATGATGATAAAAGCCTGATTTTTTTTGGAGTTGGATGATTAAGAGAGGATAAGTGAGCAATTAAGACTGGGAAAATAGACAACAGTTTTAAGAAGTTATATTTAAAAGGGGAGCAGACAAATTGGACAGGAGCTGGAAAGGGATGTGGGGGCCAAGGCTGCTTTTGCTTTTTTAAGATGGCAACGATTATGTCATATCTGCATGCTGAGGCTGTTATCTACTATATGGTGAAATACTGATTTTGCAGAACACATTAATTGTTAATTAATTAACAAGGGTTAATTGCAAGAGAAAAGTCCTTGAATAGGTAAGAGGGCACCAAGATTGATCACCCATTGAAGTAGGGAAGGTAGAGTTTACAGGGAAGAATTCTATTCTTGGGCAGTATTCAGTATACATTTGAGATTTGTGACCCTAAATTTCATGTAAGAAGAGTCAGTATCATTGGTATCTTTCTCCAGCCACATTTAGCTGCATAAGTGAAAGCTCCAGAGATTTGCATTTGAACAATATTTAGGTTTTGTCAGAAGAGCGAGAAGGACGAGGGAGTTCAAGGTGAGCGTGTTAAAGACCATGACGCAAGTCTGTGGAAGCCACGATGGGTAAGAAGAGAAGAGATGAAATCAAGTGGTGGCAGTTTAAAAAGTGGTAGGGTAATTGTGTTAGAGGTCTTGATGTAGTCACAGGATTGTTGGAATGGGTGTAGTCATATAAGTAAGCTGGAAAGGTAAGAGAATGTTAGTGAATGGGGTGACTGAAAGTGAGATTTCAGAGGCAGTTCAGTTATTAGTGATGACAAAGTCTATAAATCAGACAAATTTTTCAAGAAATGATACCATATAGACTACACATGCTATCGATACAAATGTAGGTGACTGATTAATTGTCATAGGTTTAGACATTTTAAAACACATTGTTCAGGGACTTCCCTGATGGTCCACTGAATAAGACTCTGCACTCCCAATGCAAGGGGCCCACATTCGATCCCTGGTTGGGGAACTGGATCCCACGTGCATGCCGCAACTAAGAGTTCGCATGCTAGAACTAGGAAGCCTGTATGCCGCAACTAAAAACAAAGATTCTGTATGTCACAGTGAAGATCCCACGTGCCACAACTAAGACCTGGCGCAGCCTAAATAAATAAGTATTAAAAAAACATGTTGTTCATTGATCAGAGAATAAATCATAATATTAATTAGAAAATGCCTACGGACAATGAAGAGAATATTACATATCAAAACTCACTGGGGGGCTTCCCTGGTGGCGCAGTGGTTGAGAGTCTGCCTGCCGATGCAGGGGACACGGGTTTGTGCCCTGGTCCGGGAAGATCCCACGTGCCGTGGAGTGGCTGGGCCCGTGAGCCATGGCCGCTGAGCCTGCGCGTCTGGAGCCTGTGCTCCGCAACGGGAGAGGCCACAGCAGTGAGAGGCCCGCGTACCGCAAACAAAAACAAAACAAAAACAAAACATTAAAAAAAAAACTCACTGGACACAGTGCAATAAGTACATACAGGGAAAAGTATGGTCTTAAAACTTATATAAGAAGAACATGCTTATAAAGTTTCTTTAAATTTTTATTATTTATTTATTTATTTTTGGCTGCGTTGGGTCTTCGTTCCTATGCGCAGGCTTTCTCTAGTTGTGGCACGCAGGCTTCTCATTGCGGTGGCTTCTCTTGTTGCGGAGCACGGGCTCTAGGCACACGTGCTTCAGTAGTTGTGGCACACAGGCTCAGTAGTTGTGGCTCGCGGGCTCTAGAGTGCAGGCTCAGTAGTTGTGGCACACGGTTGTGGTTGCTCCACAGCATGTGGGATCTTCCTGGACCAGGGCTCAAACCCGTGTCCCCTGCATTGGCAGGCGGATTCTTAACCACTGTGCCACCAGGGAAGCCCAAGAAGAACATGCTTAAAATTAATGAGCTAAGAGTCCTAAACAAGAAGTAAGAAAAATAAAAAGAAAATAAATCCAAAAAAGGAAAAGGGAGGAAATAATAAGAATAAAGCAGGAACGCATTAAGTAGAAACATATATAGAAAGGATCAACAAAGACAAACATTTATTCTGTGAAAAGACAACTAAAATCAATAAACCTCTGGTGAAATTGAACCAGAAAAAAGAAAGCACAAATAAATCATGGTGGGAATAAAAAAGGGATATAATGACAGATACAGTAGAGATTAAAATGATAAGAGGATGTTATGAACAATTTTCTAACAAATTATTTGAAAATTTGTGGCATATGGACAAATTCCTAGGAAAGAAACATCAGATTTACTCAAGAAGAAATAGAAAACCAGATTTGTCTCATAAGCATTAAGGAAATGGAATCTGTAAGTAAAAGTCTTTCCACAAAAAAAACTCCCACATCAGGCCCAGATGGTTTTACAATTGATTTTTATCAGTCATTCAAGAAAGAGGTAAGCCTAATATTTGCAAAATTCTTCAGTAAATGTAAATAAACAAAAATAACAAACACCCCACATACACATTCTTTTCATAAGACTATTAGCACCATAATAACAAAGCAAGCCAAGAGTAATATGAAAAAATAGTAAGTAGAGGCCAATCCCACTGTGAACATAGATACAAAAACCTTAAAATATTAAAGATAGATTGTTAAATATGTCCACTAACTGGCCACTTCTCACCACTTCTCCCACTACCATCCTGAGACAAAGCACCATCACCTTTTGCCTGAATTAGTATAATAGTATCCCCGCCACTACCTTTGCCCCCATTCAATATGGCAGCCACAGGGATCCTTTAATTATGCATATGAAGCCATGTCCCTCTGCTGCCCAGTACTCTCCAATGATTCCCCATCTCAATCAGTGAAAGCCTCACAATGGTCTTCAAGATCCTAGATCAGGGTCAGCAAACTGTGGCCCTTGGGCCAATTCCAGCCTGCTGTCTATTTTTATACGGCCCATAACCTAAGATTTTTAAACATATTTTAATATTTGAAAAATAAAATAAAACAATAAAAACTTCATAGTATGAAAATTGCATGAAATGCACATTTCAGCATCTTTAAGTAAAGTTTAATTGGAACTTGGCTACACCCATTTGTTTATGCATTATCTACGGCTGCTTTTGTGTAACAACTAGCCACTAGGTCACCCTTATTCTTTGAAAATGCGAGGCATGCTTCTGCACTTGCAGCTACTCTGCCTGTATTGCTTTTCTTCCAACTATGAGCATTACTCCCTCCTCAGTTTTTTCAGGTCTCTATTCAAATGTCACTTTATCACTGAGCCTTCCTGGCCACCCTACATAAACTTGAAACTGTTCTTCCACCACCACCAACAACCACCCCCCGCCCCCCGGCACTCCCCCTCCCCTTTTCTTGATTTTTCTCCGTTGCATTTAATCACCATCTCACATCTTCTCAATGTTTACTTATATATTTTGTCTCTTTTTTGTCTCATGATGGGGAGAGAGTTTTGTCTTTTGTTAACACTTGGCCTAGCACATCGAATGTGCTCAAAAAATGTTGAATAAATGAGTAAAGGAGTTGATGAATAATAAAAATATTCTAAATTATCGCATACTTATTATGTTAGACACTGTACTTTAAAAAATATTTTATTGAAGTATAGGTGATTTATAGTGTTGTGTTAATTTCCACTGTACAGCAAAGAGATTCAGAGAGATATATATACTGTTTCATATTCTTTTCCATCATGGTTTGTCACAGGATAGCGAATATAATTCCTTGTGCTATACAGTAGGACCTTGTTGTTTATCCATTCTATATATAATAGTTTGCATCTGCTAATCCCAAACTCCCACTTCATCCCTCCCCATCCACCCCCCCACCCTCCCACACCCCCCCACCCTCCCACACCCCCCCACCCTCCCCCACCCCCCCACCCCCACCCTTGGCAACCTCAAATCTGTTCTCTATAGACAGTGTTCTTTTGAATCATTATCCTTAATTTGCACAACAACCTTGTAATTTAGGCATCACTAGCCCCATTTTACAGTTTATGGAGCAAGTAGCTGAGGTTCAGAGAAGTTATGTGACTTACCCAAGATAGGAGGAGAACAGAAATTCAGGGCACTGGGTGAGCATTGTAGGCTTTAAGAGAAAGGCATTAAGAGTGGAAGATAATTATCGATATGTATGTTCCTATTCCCATTTTCTAAATTGTTTTGGGTTCTTTATTATAGGTCTTTTCCTTCTCTTGTGTTTCTTGCCTAGAGAAGATCCTTTAGCATTTGTTGTAAAGCTGGTTTGGTGGTGCTGAACTCTCTCAGCTTTTGCTTATCTGTGAAGGTTTTAATTTCTCCATCAAATCTGAATGAGATCCTTGCTGGGTAGAGTAGTCTTGGCTGCAGGTTTTTCTCCTTCATCACTTTTAGTATGTCCTGCCTGTAGGGTTTCTGCTGAGAGTTCAGCTGTTAACCTTATGGGGATTCCCTTATGTGTTATTTGTTGTTTTTCCCTTGCTGCTTTTAACATGCTTTCTTTGTATTTAATCGATAATTACCTTAAATGTAAATGGACTAAATGGACTAAATGCTCCCACCAAAAGACACAGATTAGCTGAATGGATACAAAAACAAGACCCTTATATATGCTGTCTACAAGAGACCCACTTCAGACCTAGAGACACATACAGACTGAAAGTAAGGGGATGGAAAAAGATATTCCATGCAAATGGAAACCAAAAGAAAGCTGGAGTAGCAATTCTCATATCAGACAAAATAGACTTTAAAATAAGGACTATTAAAAGACACAAAGAAGGACACTACATAATGATCAAGGGATCGATCCAAGAAGAAGATATAACAATTGTAAATATTTATGCACCCAACATAGGAGCACCTCAATACATAAGGCAAATACTAACAGCCATAAAAGGGGAAATGGACAGTAACACATTCATAGTAGGGGACTTAAACACCCCACTTTCACCCATGGACAGATCATCCAAAATGAAAATAAATAAGGAAACACAAGCTTTAAATGATACATTAAACGAGATGGACTTAATTGATATTTATAGGACACTCCGTCCAAAAACAACAGAATACACATTTTTCTCAAGTGCTCATGGAACATTCTCCAGGATAGATCATATCTTGGGTCACAAATCAAGCCTTGGTAAATTTAAGAAAATTGAAATTGTATCAAGTATCTTTTCTGACCACAACGCCATGAGACTAGATATCAATTACAGGAAAAGATCTGTAAAAAATACAAACACATGGAGGCTAAACAATACACTACTTAATAATGAAGTGATCACTGAAGAAATCAAAGAGGAAATCAAAAAATACCTAGAAACAAATGACAATGGAGACACAACGACCCAAAACCTGTGGGATGCAGCAAAAGCAGTTCTAAGGGGGAAGTTTATAGCAATACAAGCCCACCTTAAGAAGCAGGAAACATCTCGAATAAACAACCTAACCTTGCACCTCAAGCAATTAGAGAAAGAAGAACAAAAAAACCCCAAAGCTAGCAGAAGGAAAGAAATCATAAAAATCAGATCAGAAATAAATGAAAAAGAAATGAAGGAAACAATAGCAAAGATCAATAAAACTAAAAGCTGGTTCTTTGAGAAGATAAACAAAATAGATAAACCACTAGCCAGACTCATCAAGAAAAAAAAGGAGAAGACTCAAATCAATAGAATTAGAAATGAAAAAGGAGAGGTAACAACTGACACTGCAGAAATAAAAGAGATCATGAGAGATTACTACAAGCAACTCTATGCCAATAAAATGGACAATCTGGAAGAAATGGACAAATTCTTAGAAAGGCACAACCTGCCAAGACTGAATCAGGAAGAAATAGAAAATATGAACAGACCAATCACAAGCACTGAAATTGAAACTGTGATTAAAAATCTTCCAACAAACAAAAGCCCAGGACCAGATGGCTTCACAGGCGAATTCTATCAAACATTTAGAGAAGAGATAACACCTATCCTTCTCAAACTCTTCCAAAATATAGCAGAGGGAGGAACACTCCCAAACTCCTTCTACGAGGCCACAATCACCTTGATACCAAAACCAGACAAGGATGTCACAAAGAAAGAAAACTACAGGCCAATATCACTGATGAACATAGATGCAAAAATCCTCAACAAAATACTAGCAAACAGAATCCAACAGCACATTAAAAGGATCATACACCATGATCAAGTGGGGTTTATTCCAGGA
This sequence comes from Aethalodelphis obliquidens, assembly GCF_003676395.1. Classification (NCBI taxonomy): domain Eukaryota; kingdom Metazoa; phylum Chordata; class Mammalia; order Artiodactyla; family Delphinidae; genus Aethalodelphis; species Aethalodelphis obliquidens. The sequence goes on from NW_020838054.1 coordinate 219,940, forward strand.
ATGCAAGGATTCTTCAATATACGCAAATCTATCAATGTGATAAACCATATTAACAAACTGAAGGAGAAAAACCATATGATCATCTCAATAGATGCAGAGAAAGCTTTTGACAAAATTCAACACCCATTTATGATAAAAACCCTGCAGAAAGTAGGCATAGAGGGAACTTTCCTCAACATAATAAAGGCCACATATGACAAGCCCACAGCCAACATCATCCTCAATGGTGAAAAACTGAAAGCATTTCCACGAAGATCAGGAACAAGACAAGGTTGCCCACTCTCACCACTCTTATTCAACATAGTTTTGGAAGTTTTAGCCACAGCAATCAGAGAAGAAAAGGAAATAAAAGGAATCCAAATCGGAAAAGAAGAAGTAAAGCTGTCACTGTTTGCAGATGACATGATCCTATACATAGAGAACCCTAAAGATGCTACCAGAAAACTACTAGAGCTAATCAATGAATTTGGTAAAGTGGCAGGATACAAAATTAATGCACAGAAATCTCTGACATTCCTATATACTAATGATGAAAAATCTGAAAGTGAAATCAAGAAAACACTCCCATTTACCATTGCAACAAAAAGAATAAAATATCTAGGAATAAACCTACCTAAGGAGAAAAAAGACCTGTATGCAGAAAATTATAAGACACTGATGAAAGAAATGAAAGATGATACAAATAGATGGAGAGACATACCATGTTCTTGGATTGGAAGAATCAACATTGTGAAAATGACTCTACTACCCAAAGCAATCTATAGATTCAATGCAATCCCTATCAAACTACCACTGGCATTTTTCACAGAACTAGAACAAAAAAGTTTGCAATTTGTATGGAAACACAAAAGACCCAGAATAGCCAAAGCAATCTTGAGAACGAAAGAAGGAACTGGAGGAATCAGGCTCCCTGACTTCAGACTATACTACAAAGCTACAGTTATCAAGATGGTATGGTACTGGCACAAAAACAGAAAGATAGATCAATGGAACAGGATAGAAAGCCCAGAGATAAACCCATGCACATATGGACACCTTATCTTTGATAAAGGTGGCAGTAATGTACAATGGAGAAAGGACAGCCTCTTCAATAAGTGCTGCTGGGAAAACTGGACAGCTACATGTAAAAGTATGAGATTAGATCACTCCCTAACACCATACACAAAAATAAGCTCAAAATGGATTAAAGACCTAAATGTAAGGCCAGAAACTATCAAACTCTTAGAGGAAAACATAGGCAGAACACTCTATGACATAAATCACAGCAAGATCCTTTCTGACCCACCTCCTAGAGTAATGGAAATAAAAACAAAAATAAACAAATGGGACCTAATGAAACTTCAAAGCTTTTGCACAGCAAGGGAAACCATAGACAAGACCAAAAGACAACCCTCAGAATGGGGGAAAATATTTGCAAATGAAGCAACCGACAAAGGATTAATCTCCAAAATTTACAAGCAGCTCATGCAGCTCAATAACAAGAAAACAAACAACCCAATCCAAAAATGGGCAGAAGACCTAAATAGACATTTCTCCAAAGAAGATATACAGACTGCCAACAAACACATGAAAGAATGCTCAACATCATTAATCATTAGAGAAATGCAAATCAAAACTACAATGAGATATCATCTCACACCAGTCAGAATGGCCATCATCAAAAAGTCTAGAAACAATAAATGCTGGAGAGGGTGTGGAGAAAAGGGAACCCTCTTGCACTGCTGGTGGGAATGTGAATTGGTTCAGCCACTATGGAGAACAGTATGGAGGTTCCTTAAAAAACTACAAATAGAACTACCATATGACCCAGCAATCCCACTACGGGGCATATACCCTGAGAAAACCAAAATTCAAAAAGAGTCATGTACCAAAATGTTCATTGCAGCTCTATTTACAATAGCCCAGAGATGGAAACAACCTAAGTGCCCATCATCGGACGAATGGATAAAGAAGATGTGGCACATATATACAATGGAATATTACTCAGCCATAAAAAGAAACGAAAGTGAGCTATTTGTAATGAGGTGGATAGACCTAGAGTCTGTCATACAGAGTGAAGTAAGTCAGAAAGAAAAAGACAAATACCGTATGCTAACACATATATATGGAATTTAAGAAAAAAATGTCATGAATAACCTAGGGGTAAAGCAGGAATAAAGACACAGACCTCCTAGAGAACGGACTTGAGGTTATGGGGAGGGGGAAGGGTGAGCTGTGACAGGGCGAGAGAGAGTCATGGACATATACACACTAACAAACGTAGTAAGGTAGATAGCTAGTGGGAAGCAGCCGCATGGCACAGGGATATTGGCTCGGTGCTTTGTGACAGCCTGGAGGGGTGGGATAGGGAGGGTGGGAGGGAGTGAGACGCAAGAGGGAAGACACATGGGAACATATGTTTATGTATGACTGATTCACTTTGTTATAAAGCAGAAACTAACACACCATTGTAAAGCAATTATACCCCAATAAAGATGTTAAAAAAAAAAAAAAAGAAAAGAGTGGAAGAGATTGGGGCTTCCCTGGTGGCACAGTGGTTAAGAATCCGCCTGCCAATTCAGGGGACATGGGTTCGAGCCCTGGTCCAGAAAGATCCCACACACCGCGGAGCAGCTAAGCCCGTGCACCACAACTACTGAGCCTGCACTCTAGAACCTGCAAGCCACAACTACTGAAGCCTGCACACCTAGATCCAAGAGAAGCCACCGCAATGAGAAGCCCGTGCACCGCAAATGAAGAGTAGCCCCCACTCACCACAACTAGAGAAAGCCCGTGTGCAGCAACGAAGACCCAACGCAGCCAAAAATAAATAAATAAATTAAAAAAAAAAGTTGTGGGAGAGGTTATCAGAGGAAGATCCTGAGCTGACCAAGTACCCCTGACATCTTGGGACATTTACATATTCAAGATAAGGATTTTGCTGGTTTGAGGAGTTATTTAAACTGAGGCAGGCATCCTTATTCGATTAGCAATGAAGCAAATCTGATTCTATAGCAATTCCAAAGGAATTTAAGTTCAGGAAAGACGTCTGAATAAATCAGTCACTAGACACAGAGATGGCAAACATGCTTATCATGTTTCCATAAGTACCGCCTGTCACGGTCATATCACAGATGATGGCTATAAAATAAATATCACGTGGAGTTAAAAAGAGCTATGGAGACAGAATGCATTGCTAAGACCTAATAACTAGTGCAAGTGAAATATTTTGTAGTATAAAGATGAAACTAATAATAGTCATTATAGACCAACACTGCTGCACTTTAGGGGCTAAGATTCCATTTGCTCTGAGGACTGAGGAGTCTAATTTTATAGTTGGTAATTTTGCAGCTGCACAAGGTCCTTTTATGAAACTGTAGCAATATTTAATGTTTCAGAATCAAATATTGTATTTATTTGTTTCTCTTTTCTTCTAGGGCAAATAAAGTTGCAACTCTTCTTCCCCGCGTTTACCAAGGTTGCCTCGTAAAGTTTTATGAATATAATTTCTCTATCAATCTCTTGGGTTTCTGCAGTGAATCTCCATAAAGCAAGTCAAACAAATGCGTGGGGTTATCCCAGTGACTGATACTCACCTCTGTTTTCACCTTAAAATCACCTGGAAACCTTAAAAAAATACTTATGCCTATGCCCGGCACCCAGAGACTTTGATATAATTAGTGTGGTGGGGTCTGGGCATCAGTATTTTTAAAAACTTCCTCAGGAAATTCTACCAGTGTTGCGAACGACTGCTCTGGAGCTAGACTTCAGCATCTAACAGCCACATAGCTAAAGGGTGTCTATATATAGGTATGACTTGTCTGTATAGCATAGCCCTAGTGTTTGTTGCACAGTGAAATTTCTAGTTAGTTACTAAGTCTCCTATTCATTGTATACTTTATTTGGGCTTCTCATGGGTTGTATTGTAGCCTCTTGTTACCGAGTCCAAGCTCACTCTGCTGGCTGTTCGACAGGCCAATGAATCGGAGACGGGGTGTTGAGGCACTGAATACGACTTTATTTGGAAAGCCGGCAGACCGAGAAGATGGCAGACTAGTGTCTCTGAAAAACCATCTTATCAGGGTTTGGATGCCAGTTTCTTTTATAGCACAGAGACGGGGAGGAGATGAGGAAGTAAAGTAAAGTAAAAAGGCCATAAGTTTTGCAAATATCCCCTGGAATGGCCAGCCTTGGGGAGCGGATGTGTTAATTTCTTCTTTCTTGCATTCATCCACAGGTGCGCGGTGTCAGATTGTCTCCCAGGGAGCTGAACATAGGCACTTTAACATTCAGGCAGAGGGGCAGGGTTCCCTGAGGCAGGCCATAGGCCATTATGTATGATTGTAATAATAAAAACAACAAAAAGGGGCTTCCCTGGTGGCACAGTGGTTGGGAGTCTGCCTGCCAATGCAGGGGACACGGGTTCGAGCCCTGGTCTGGGAAAATCCCACATGCCGCGGAGCAACTAGGCCCGTGAGCCACAACTACTGAGCATGCGCGTCTGGAGCCTGTGCTCCGCAACAAGAGAGGCCGCAACAGTGAGAGGCCCGTGCACCGCGATGAAGAGTGGCCCTTGCTTGCCGCAACTGGAGAAAGCCCTCGCACAGAAACGAAGACCCAACACAGACTAAAATAAATAAATAAAAATTTATTTAAAAAAAAAACCCAACAAAAAGCAAAGGTTAAAATCAAAGAAACAGATCAAACATGGAGCCCAATTTAGCTCTTCCCTGTTACACTATGTGATGAGAATAACCAGAGACTAAGATGAAAAGTAAGGAACTCAGGAGTTTCCTGATTTGCTCTCCAAATTGCCAAGAAAAGAACAATGATATTCATGTGAGTCCATTTCATTTCATTTCAACAGATGGTTGTGGTTGGGAGGAACTGACATAATGGTTAAGAGTACAGGCTCTGGGGCTTCCCTGGTGGCGCAGTGGTCGAGAGTCCGCCTGCCAATGCAGGGGACACGGGTTCGTGCCCCGGTCCGGGAGGATCCCACATGCCGCGGAGCGGCTGGGCCCGTGAGCCATGGCCGCTGGGCCTGCACGTCCGGAGCCTGTGCTCCGCAACGGGAGAGGCCACAGCAGCGAGAGGCCCGCGTACAGCCAAAAAAAAAAAAAAAACTACCTTTAGCAGCCTAAGAAACAAAGTGAAAAGAGTGCAAGCCACAGGACCAGACTGCAGCTCTGCCACTGACTTCTTGTGCTGCCTTGGTGAAGTGACTGAAGCTTTGGCCCTCGGTTGATTCATCTGTAAAATGGCGATCCTAATGCCTATTCCACTTGTAACACCTGGTATAATGGAGACAGAGGCCATTCAAGGAATGGGAGCCTCCTTTGGAATTTATTGATGCAATCATCTGATCTGGCAAGCAGCATCGTTCAGCAGCCCAAAGGAGATTTTAAAATAATTTTATGCTTTACCAGAATCTCTTGCAGAGTGTTAATGTGAGGTCTAACTCGCAATCCATAGTTATGCCTTAAAAACTTCTTACCCTCCTTCATTCCCTTGTACCTCTAACTGCCCCAGAGTCTTCCCCATTGTGAACATTCTGTCCAACTCCAAACCCAACTCAACAGGAGTAAAAACCAACCAACCAACCAACCAACCAAAAAAAAATCTCTATTCCACTGTCACTTCATCTGCTTCTTATAATACAGGGTCTACTCATCCTCCCTCCCAGAAAGCAAGACCCCTTCAGCTTCAGGAGGGGAAAGGAGAGCAAGTGGCAGTGGGGGAGGGGAGAGGGAGAAGAAACCAAGAGGGCAAATATAGGACTCTCTTTCTCTTGGAGGGAGTGGCGCCTATAAAATTTCACAAGTCAACAATGTTTATCCAGGACTTCCCTGGTGGTCCAGTGGTTGAGACTCCACGCTCCTAATGCAGGGGGCCTGGGTTCAATCCCTGGTTAGGGAACTAGATCCCCACATGCCACAACTAAAAAAGATCCTGCATGCCACAAAGAAGATCTCACACACAGCAACAAAGATCCCATGTGCAGCAACTAAGACCCATCGCAGCCAAATAAATAAACAAAATATTTTAAAAAATGTTTATCCTGTCACAAGAGTTATCATTCAAGACATGGACATCTTTCGCCTTGTCTGTTGCCACTACATCTTATCTGATTGCCATCTCCCTTCCTCCAGTCTCTCCATGCCCCCATGCCCTCTCTGGCCGCCATGATCAATCCATCTTTCATATTGCTACCAGAGGAATTTTTTTTCTAGACACTAGCTCTCATCATAGGAATCTTTCTCTGCTACCCCCAGCCCAGTCTCCCCACGGACTGTATGGTAAAAGCCAAAGCCCTTAAAACAGTGTATAAAGTGAAGCATAATCTACCTCTCCCATATGCTTTCTGCCTCCTTCTCCAATTCTCCAGTCTCTCCCCATGCCCCTGCCACTTGCTCAGGGTACTAACTAGTGAGGACACATTGTCCTATTCCAGGTCTCAGTGAATCTGCACATGTTGCTCCCTCTTCCTAGAAGATCATTCTGCCTTTTTCTTTATGCATATGTTTGTATGATCAGACTTGAGAGCTCTGAGAAGTGCTAGGCTTTTCTTTTCCCTATGATTCACAGGGACATCTATTTCTGGTATTTTGTATAATGCATTCATTAGACAACAAATAGTTATCAAGTGCCTCCATGCCCCAGGTCACACAGTTCTCCTAGAACAGATCAAGGAGGAGAAATCTTGCTTCTCTTTGCCTTTCCAGTTCTGGGAACTTTCACTACACTATGTTACATTCTAAGTGCCAGTGTCAGGCATTAATGATGAAATTATATTGGAACGGGCATCTGTTATGAAAGCCCCTTAAAAAACACAATGTCTGCTTAACTTGAGTTGTAACTAGAGTTTTCTAATGTGACTTGAGTTGTAAATAGAGTCTTCTGATATCTCTCGGTAGCATTAGGGAGTGGAGTTCTAATGCTAGGCCCCTCTTGTATTTATCTATAACTGTGTCTCACCCTGTTAGGCCATGTAATTAACCAAGACTGAGACATAATTTTGAACTTTTTACTGGTGGTTACATACATCCCTTTCTATGACCAGTGAAAATACATCCATAATTTCACTATCCTTTCCAGACAAGGAAAAAACCCGCATGACCTTGCACGGCCTCAGGGAAGAGAGTGGATGAAACCCCAGCTGTAGCAGAGAGTTCCAATTTACTGCCACTCTGCTGATTGTATGCTTGCAACTTCCTGAAATAGTGAAAAGCTGCCCAGGCTATAAACAGTGGAAGACATACAAGATGGCTGAGTGTGGGGTTTTCATAATCTGGGAGAATATGTTGAACTGAGCCTCGATATCTGTATTGATGCCCTCAGAACGTATGAGGAATGTTTGTACCACTTAGGAATCATAGAGTAGGGTGTGATTTCTTTTTGAAGACTTCCTAATTCAAGGTGAAGTGGTGAACGTGGCTGATGCTACATCAGCTTCCAGAGATCAGACCCAGGAATAAGGATACTGTCATATCAAACATCACAGTATTTGGAAAGCCTATAATTATGGCACTCATGTGTACTGTGCTTTTTAGCCTAGAGGGTACTTTTGTAAGCACTATCTAATTTGATCATAGTAACAACTGTAATGTAAGGCAATTATAATTATCACTATTGTCCCCATGAGGTAACTGAGACACAGAGTAGAGATGACTTGCCCAAAGTCACTCAGCTTGTTGTTAGTGGAACCCAGATGAAAACCCAGATCTGTCATTTCACAGTATCACACTGCTGACTTTCTCTTAAATAAAGCACTCTTGTGTGTGTGTGTGTGTGTGTGTGTGTGTGTGAATTCTTGTCTTATTATGTACATTGAAATATCATGAGCCAGTGACCAAATGAGATTAAGAAACACAGATCCTTTTTCTAATAGCATAAGGAGTGGGGGGTAGGTGACAAACAAAGGGAATTAATTCTAGTGAATACCCATCGGTAAGAGGAAATGTTTAATTTTATACCAGTCTCTAGAATAGGCTGATCTCCTCAAAGGGATTCAGAAAAAAACTTTTTTAGCTTTATGTCTTCTCCGATTTTAAATAATGTGTTCTTTACAGGACCAGAGGCATTAGTAGAAGAGGCAGAGAAGGGAGCTACCAGTTCTGAACTTACACTGTGAGTCAGCTGCCATGCTAGCTGCTGGTCATTTCATCTCATGTCAACCTCACAACACCTCTACTTAGCCCTTGTCTTCCTGGGACAGAGGGGATGCAGTACTTTCAGTGCTAAAACCAACAGATGTGGTCAACCTACATGAGGTAAGCAGTATGAATTCCATTGAGTGCATGTGAGATCTGAGGCTTGGTGTGATGGGGAAATCGCCCCCGGAAGTGTACGGTTCTTAGTGTATGTTTGGACATGTCAACAGAAGCATTTTTCAACATTCTCTCCATGAAATTCATATTTTAAGTTCATTTTTGGTGGAAATTAATATGCTGCATTGGAAACACAAAACTCAGAATCAATTTTAGATGAAAAGCTGTGGTTTGAAAATATGTTCAATAAAACATGAACATTTACAGCATGTAGAATCTTTGATTTACAGTTTTACAATTTAAATTATAAGAATAAGATAATATGTCCATCGACAGATGAATGGATAAAGAAGATGTGGTACATATATACAATGGAGTACTACTCAGCCATTAAAAAGAATGAAATAATGACATTTGCAGCAACATAGATGGATCTGGAGATTATCATACTAAGTGAAGTAAGTCAGACAGAGAAAGACAAATATCATATGATATTGCTTATAAGTGGAATCTAAAAACATGATACAAATGAACTTATTTCCAAACCAAAAAGAGACTCGCAGACATAGAAAACAAAGTATGGTTACCAAAGGCAAGAGGGGAGGAGAGACAAATTAGGAGTTTGGGATTAACAGATACACACTACTATATATAAAATAGATAACCAACAAGGACCTACTGTATAGCATAGGCAACTGTACTCAATATCTTGTAATAACCTATTAGGGAAAAGAATCTGAAACAGAGTATATATATATATATATATATATATATATATGTATATATATGAATCGCTGAGCTGTGCACCTGAAACTAACACAACACTGTAGATCAACTATACTTCAAAAATTTTTTTTTTAAAGATAATATAGGAAGATGTAATATGAGAATTCAACTTTAAAAAGAGAAGGGTAAAGAAGGGGTAAAGCTGAAAATGTATAAGGAAATGATAAAAAGTTGTCTTTTTAAGAGTGGCTTTAAAATTGCTGGTTGAAGAAAAGAAGGTGGGAAACCTTACTAAGCAATCACCTGAAGATAGAAAACAAATCCTGGGAATATTTACTGGGAAGAGGAAGCTCTGTGATGGAAGAGTGATTTGAAAATGAGCAGTAATCTAGGATAGGACCAGGCTGCTGGGAAGTAAGAGTGATGCTTTGGGACCTGGTTGCCTGCCTATTTGAGGATGGAAACAATCTGTAAAGATGAGTTTTGTTTTCAAACTATTTTTCCACTAACAGAAGTTCCACATGCATACCTCACTTTATTGCAGTTTGCTTTATTCTGCGTCTTAAATATTGTTTTTTACAAATGAAGGGTTTTTGGTAACCTTGCGTGGAGCAAGTCCATTGGCGCCATTTTTCCAGTGGCATTTGCTCACTTTGTGTCTCTGTGTCACATTTTGGTAATTCTCACAATATTTCAACCGTTTTCACTATTATTATACTTGCTATGGTGATCTGTGATCAGTGATCTGTGATGTTTAATTCAGGTCTAATTTAATTAGACTAATTTAATTCAGGTCTCATTATTTAAGAAATACATTTTTCGGAATTCCCTGGTAGTCTAGTGGTTAGGACTCTGTGCTTCCACTGCCGGGGCCTGGGTTCAATCCCTGGTCAGGGAACTAAGATCCCACAAGCCACACGGTGCAGCCAAAAAAAAAAAAAAGAAAGAAAGAAAAAGGAAATATATTTCATAAAGCTATAGGTGCCATACACATAGTGATTCCTCTGATGAATTTGGACAGAGTAAATTGAGAACCTTCTGGAAATGATTCACTCTTCTAGATGCCATTAAGAACATTTGTGATTCATGGGAAGAGGTCAAGATATAGACATTCACAGGAGTTTAGAAGAAGTTGATCCCCTCATGGATGACTCTGTGGGGTTCAAGACTTCAGTGGAGGAAGTAACTGCAGATGTGGTAAAAATAACAAGAGAACTAGAATTAGAAGTGGAGCCTAAAGGTGTGACAGTTGCTGCAATCTCATGATAAAACTTTAGTGGATAAGGAGTTGCTTCTTATGGATGAGCAAAGAAAGTGGTTTCTTGAAATGGAATCTACTCCTAGTGAAGATGCTGTGAAGATTGTTGAACTGACAACAAAGGATTTAGAATATTACATCAACTTAGTTGATAAAGTAATGGCAGAGTTCTAGAGGACTGACTCCAATTTGGCAAGAAGTTCTACTGTGGGTAAAATGCTATCAAACAGCATTGCGTGCCACAAAGAAATAATTTATAAAAGGAAGAGTCAACCAATACAGCACTGTTGTCTTGTTTTAAGAAATTACCATAGCCACCCCAGCCTCAGTAGCCTCCACCCTGATCAGTCAGCAGCCATCAACATCGAGGCAAGACCCTCCATCAGCAAAACGATTACAGCTCGCTGAAGGCTCAGATGATGGTTAGCATTTTTTAGTATAAAGTATTTTAAATTAAGGTGTGTACATTTTTTTAGACATAATGCTATTGCACACTTAATAGACTACAATATAGTATAAACATAACTTTTATATGCACTGGGAAACCAAAACAAAATTGTGTGATTCACTTTATTGCAGTATTTGCTTTATTGTGGTGGTCTGCAACGGAACACACAGTATCTTCGAGGTTTGCCTGTATTTGCATGGCTGCTTAGTGACTGCTCATATCCATGGTTAAAAAACTAAGAGGGTGCAGAGCTCAAAAATGTCATGGTGCATACAGTCTGAAATCTCTGACATGGAGGTCACAGCCAAAACCCACTTTCTCTTTTAGGGGATGTTGTGCATCAATTAAAAACTGGAGGGCTTCCCTGGTGGCGCAGTGGTTGAGAGTCCGCCTGCTGATGCAGGGGACACGGGTTTGTGCCCTGGTCCGGGAAGATCCCACATGCCGCGGAGCAGCTGGGCCCGTGAGCCATGGCCGCTGGGCCTGTGCATCCGGAGCCTGTGCTCCGCAACAGGAGAGGCCACAACAGTGAGAGACCCGCGTACCGCAAAAAAAAAAAAAAAAAAAAACTGGATTAGTAATGTTTAACTCTGAATGCTAACCCCAGGGTCTCTAGCAGAGCTGCCACCAGGAGTCTGCAAGTGTCTCGAGCCTCACTAGCTATGACAGAGGAGTCCAGGCACTTGGGAAATTCACACAAAACCTATTTTCTGAAGGAATTCACATAAGTGACAGGAGACTGTCAATTTATAGCAGAAATCGAACTATTTATAAACTCCAAAATAGATTTAAACCTAAGAATGGCTTCAATAATACATGAATTTAAAAAATCCTTATGAGTAAGAAGTACCTTGTAGACCCGTTTCAACATGAGATTATCAAATACACAAAATTATAGTAAACTATTAATATCCTGTCATTTTTTCTTTGTTTCCTTTCGAATTGTGGGTAAGGCTGTTACTCCTCACTGCTTTATGTATAAACAAAGCCCCATTTCTTTCTCCATGCTGACTCTGGCAGAAGCCTAAATATCTTTGAACCTGTAAAATGTAGACACTCCCTTAACCTAATTAAGGATGTATTACATTAATTATGTTACGTATAATATCCTTTCCTTTCCAGTCAACCTCAAGTCTAGCGGTTTCCATCCCCTCAGTAATGTTTCTGTCATTTCCTTTACCTGTCATCTCTCTAGAGAGCCCCTGTCAGTTTTCTTCATCCTCTGTCAGGAAACGGAGCCAACCTCCTCTTCTCTTTCTCTAATTGTGTCCTGAACATAATCTTACACAAGACTGTAAACACCTCATGTTCTTGCTTGGAAACAATTACACTATAAATTCCCAAATGTTTTTGTTGCCACTCTTGGCACGGTGAAACCACTTAATAAATATTTGTTGACTATTTTCTTATTGGATACAAGTGTGCTTATAAACTCTACCCTTAGCAGCCTGAGGAACTGAGTAGACATATAAGTGCCGACTTCTCCACCTGGCAATATGAAAATAATAAGGGATGTAGCTTTTCTGTCAAAGAGTTGAACATGGAAATACCCTAAACCTGTAGCATGTTAATATCACACCCTTGAAACAAACACATGGCATGTAGACACAGTGGCATCAACAAATGATCACATGCTGAGTAGACGCCCTCTGTGAGTTTGCAGTTTTACACTGGCACTTAACTATCACATGTACATTTCTGCTACAGTATTCCTTCTCTTATTTTAATTCTCTCCTCCACTTCAGAGTATGATCTAACGTCATTATAGACTGTGCCTGGCACACAGTGGGCACACATTCCTGCCAAGCGATCAACTAGGACTGGAAAAAGCAGTGTCTTTCTTAAGGTGCTTTCTTAAAACTACAGCCCATATCACTAATGAAATGGAGGTATGTCAGGCACAGGGCGATCTGGTTTTCTCAAAGCCACCAAGCCCCTTAACAAACCCCCTTGGAATGAGTGAACACTATAGTGTGTCAGTGCAGCCGCAGATGAATATCACATGGGATCCGTCTTGATAGTTTCATGTTCATAATGCTGTACAAGTAAAATTGTTCATTAAAAAGAGGGTGCACTGGAAACATCCTAGACATCTGTGGCTTCTACTGCTGGGATAAATGAAAAGATATGTAAAATAGGAAGAAAAAAGGAAAAGAAAGCACAGTTCACATCCTTCTTTTCTCCTTCTCACACATCATTAATGAGTCCCCATCTGTTCCTGGCTGAGCACCCAATGCTCGCATTTATCTGGCCCTGTACTACTTGCCTTTCCAACGTGATCTTCTATTGATTACATATGTGGCAGGGCAGTTGTTATTCTTAGTATTTGTAGAAATCTTAGACTTAGTGTCTGTCCATTGTTAGGTGCTTTTTGGTGTATGTGTTCTCTGCCTCCAAATTAATTAGATCTTGATTTTACGTTAGGTTAAACCCGAGAATCAGTTGCCTCCTGCTGGTTTTTCTCTTTTTCGGGTTCATGTTGCTGGTGATGCTTAGGGCTCAAAAGTTTGGCCTGAATTGGGTCTGTTCAGTTGTTACTGTAGATTGTCTGTTCAGTAGATGCTTATTGTTTTTGTGGGATCAGGTTAAGCTTTTCTTGTTTTATCTCTTTCTCCTTTTCCTCACCTGACATTTTCGTTGCCTGCGGAGAAGGGACTGAGCGCCAATTCTTTTTATTATTTTTTCTATTCAATTTAGACACAAAAATCTCCAAATTCCCCCAGAATGCTGTCCACTAAATCCAAACAGCCCTCTTTCTCCTTATCCCTGAGGAGAGCCGTGCCCTTCTTCCTAGTTTCCAACTTTTAGTTTTCAGTTTCTTAGAGTCTTTCCTTAAGCTGCCCAACAAGAATGGAGCACAGATGTGGAGCATGCATTCAACATTTCATCACTATTTAAACCTCCCACTTTTATTTTTAGTTCTGATAACTTTACCTTTATTATGCCTAATTATCACATTTAACGTGCCTTCTAAATTAGAGAGGCTAGGAAGACAGCAACATTTTAGGAAAACCTTTTTTTTTTTTAATGTGGCTTTGTTTCTAAGAAGCTGCAATGGCAGCTTACTTATGTTTGGTAGCTAATAACAAATGAGAAGGAACAGGAGACACTCAAAAAAGGTAGAGAAATTCTGAAACCAAAAGAACCCAGCAGGTAACTATGTTTCTTCTGAGAGGGAGAAGGAAAAGAGGTACTGCATGCAATTAAGTGGGGACAAGAAAGAAAAATCACATATGCCAAATAATCAAATTAAGAGAAAAAGGTGATGAGTAGGTATAAAAGACACGTGGGGCTCCTGTGAAGTAGAGCCTGTAGCTTTCCTAGAGGTAGGGAGACAGGGAGAGGTTTTGGAAACCTACTTGTGGTCCCATCAGGTCTTGGTTGCACTTTACCAGCTGTTTTGTCACGAGCCAGACAATGTAGGACGTAAACAAATGCTTAAAGTTCAGTTGAACCAGCTCTTCATTAGTATTTAATTAGCCAAGTTGCAAGCTGACTGCCATTTCAATCACAGAAAGTCTCTGCACCTGCCATTTGGACAGCTTTATAACACCCAGGTCTGTTTGATGCAGTTGCATTTGTGAGGATGATTTGGTAGACATCAATTGTGGTGGAAAATATTGTTTCTTACAGCCCAGTCAAACCTCAAATCCCAAAATGACATGACATATTTAAGGAGGGCATTTTGTAGAAAAACTTAACATTCATGCACACTTCTTTATTAATTTTTGATGTTTTAACTTCCAGCTGCTAATAATCAAAGCTTTATTAAAACCATCATCATATTAAGGACTTAGTGAGGTCTCTCTTTCCCTGGTGAAGCATTCCTGGATTGAAACAATTGGGTTAGTGGCTAGAAAAAGCATTGTTTGATTTGAATCAAGTTAGAGTGTCATGACTGAATGCCAGGAGCTGGGGTCAAACTGCCTGGCTTGGAATCCCAGCTTCACTATTTGCTGATTTCTTAGATGAAAGTAACTTGACAAAGTGGGAAAAAGAGGAATATACTTCAAATGTTTGCACATGTTAGCCATTATGGATACATCGTATTTCCCTGGGTGTGTGCTTCCAGCAACAGGCCTACCTGTCATAAATGCTGCTAGCACGTGCCCCTCAGATTTTGTTACACAAACACAGGCACAGGCCTAAATGACTTCATGAACACAGGAACATAGTGGCTTTAGAATTGTTAAAACATATTTATTGCCTTCTGATCCTCATGACCACACTGTTCATTAAGCAGGACAATTGTTTTCATCCCATACTATCTACTTTATGGATTAAAAAAAGCTAAAAGATAGTATTACTCATTTAAGTTTTTTTTAATTGAAGTATAGTTGATTTGCAATGTCATGTTAGTTTCAGGTGTACAGCAAAGTGATTCAGTTATACGTATCTATCTATCTATTCTTTTTCATATTCTTTTCCCTTATAAGTTATTACAGAATATTAAGTATAGTTCCCTGTGCTATACAGTAGGTCCTTGTTGTTTATCTATTTTATATACAGAAGTGTGTATATGTCAATCCCAATCTCCCAATTTATGCCCCCCCCCTTTCCCCTTTGGTAACCATAAATTTGTTTCCTACGTCTGTGGGTCTTCATTTGTCTTATGTAGGCTTTCTGACTTCTGGTTTGTAATGTGCTGGAGAAGCTTTTACTGTTAAGCCTGAATCCTCCTTTTATGCCTAAACAAGTTACTTTTAGAATCTTAGAATCTATAAAAGAGAAGTTAATCTGACCTCACAAGTTGCTGGGGAGTGGAAGGAGATGCCATAGACAGTGCCTAGCACCTTATCTAGCACCTTTTAGGCAGACGAAAGCAGTAGCTATTTTTATTTCCGGAACATTGCTCTGCCTTTAACTAAAAGTATTATCTTTTAATAACAACATTTATTGGTGTTTTTCCTAATCACTGTAATAATCTGATTTCATTGTTGAAGAAGCATAAAACTCAGAAGAAAACAAGCAAGAAAATGAAAATCACCCATAATCTCACCATTCAGAGGTGCCTATTAACATTTTGGCAGTCTGGTGTATATCACCCTAGTCTATGTAACGTGCAAATGTGTGTACACACACACACACAAGGCTGGCCTCGTGGATGTGCAGCCTGGGTAGTTGCACAGGCCCCCACATTTGGAAGGGCTCTGTGTGTGATTTAATGCTCTCCTGTCACCTTCATGAAAGTATTAATAAGTTTTGAACAAGGGGCCCCACATTTTCATTTTGTACTCGGCCCCGTAAATGATGTAGTGATGTAGCTGGTCCAGCACTCATATTAGAATGCAAACAAATTTGGAACGATGCTTGGCATCAAAATCGGAACTAAGATATTTGGTAACCTGCCTTTTGCACATAATAAAGTATGTTCATTTTCCCGTGTCACAAAATATTTCTCTATAACATGATTTGCGTAACTGCATGGTGTTCTGTACAGGTCAACGGGACCCCAATGTTCACAGTTTGGGTACTGTTTCACACTGCTACTGACTTCAGTTTAGCAAGAATCCATTATAAGTCCTGAAGGGACATAAGGGTGCATTACTAAAAATGAAGAATTTCAAGATATATTTAAAATACACTATCTAAGCAGGCAGTTAGGTAAAGCTAATTCTCAAAAATGCTATGTCTTGCAAACTATGTCAGAACTACATTTTTAGGGCTTCCCTGGTGGCGCAGTGGTTAAGAACCCGCCTGCCAATGCAGGGGACACGGGTTCGAGCCCTGGCCTGGGAAGATCCCACATGCTGCAGAGCAACTAAGCCCGTGCGCCACAACTACTGAGCCTGCGCTCTGGAGCCCGCGAGCCACAGCTACTGAGCCCGCCTGCTACAACTACTGAAGCCCGCGCACCTGGAGCCCATGCTCCGCAACAAGAGAAGCCACCGCAATGAGAAGCCTACGCACAGCAACGAAGAGTAGCCCCCGCTCGCTGCAGCTAGAGAAAGCCCGGGTGCAGCAATGAAGACCCAACGCAGCCAAAAATAAAATAAATAAATTTAAAAAAAAAGAATGATAAAGAAAGTACATTTTACCTACTGAGTATATGAGTAGTAGGAAAGCATTACCTTTCTATGTTAGTGGAAATCTCGGACGGGCACCATTAAACGATTCATTAGGAGAAGACAAGGACAATCTCACCTGTGTTCTTTTATGGAGATAGGATTTTGCTTGCCTTTCCCAAGCATATAGAAACTGAGGGAAGAGTGAAGAATTTATAACTGACCTAACACTAGAATCTAGCCTGAAGTACCCCACGAGGTGGATAGTATAATACTTTATTCAGGATAAAAATTCCTAGGCTTGGGAATAAATATGATAAAGTATGTCAGTCTCAAAAAAAATAGTTAAAGAGGAGGAGAAACCTCTTTTTTCCCCATATCTGAACAGTATAAAATGACAAAGGAAGAGCCTTTGCAAAATGAGACCAATAAAAGATTCTCTAATTGCGGAGAGAAAAGTTCAAAAGTGATTTTGCAAATCAAAGGGAGAATTTGGAATTAGATCTCAAAATGAAGACTGGCGTCTTACATCTTTATCACAGCGAGAATGGTGAGCCAAGCAAACTTAAAATGTGGTCACGTGAAAGAGGGAAGAGAATAGATTCTTGATTGTAGTAAATTTAAAATTGACCTGACTAGAAATGGTAAGTTTAGCAGAGAGGCAACGGAAATTACACTGAAACATGGCTTAGCTCTCAGAATGTAGGTTCAATGAATAATAACAGTCACAATTTCATGGCTTTAAGAGCTCATAGAATCACCAAATATGCATGCATAGTTCCTTTAAAAAACTGTGCTTTCTATGCAGGTTCGGCTGGGAGAGTCTCTTTATAGATTTAGTTATCAGTTTTATTAATCTATTGCAAATGTGATTAATTTCAGTAATGTGCTCCCTTGTCCCTTCAGGAATCGTACTAAACTGAAGCCAGTAACAGCGTCAAGCATCCAAACTGTTAACATCAGGGTCCCATTGAGCATCATTCAACAGTGCTTGTCCAAGACTTCCACTAACGGAAAAGCCGTGCTTTTCCTATCACTCATACTCTCAGTGGGTAAAGTAGACCCTTGACACAGTTTACAAAATATAGCATTTTTGAGAATTTGTGGTATGAGAATTAATTTTACATGTCTACCTGCTTAGATAGTATATTTTAGATACATAAATATATCTTTCCACACATTTCTATATTATTGGTGATGACTTTTTGCTTAACTGAACTATAAAGTCTCCTGTTTTCTGTTCATACAGCTTAGCACATTATAGTAACTAATATATGTATGTGTGTGTGAGTGTGTGTTTTAAGAAGAAACTATTTTGACAGTCTTGCTAGACCAGATGTATCTGCACCACCTGAGAGTGCATTAGAAAGTCAGAACCTCAGGCCCTGCCTCACATCTACTGTATCAAAATCTGTATTTTAACAAAATCTCCAGGTGATTTCTATGCAAATTAAAGTTCTGGGGATCTATGTATAGAGTGGTGACCATAGTTAACAAGACTGTACTGTATACTTGAAAGTTGCTCTAAAGAAGACATGCAGATGGCCAACAGGCACATGAAAAGATGCTCAACTTTGCTAATTATTAGAGAAATGCAAATCAAAACAACCATGAGGTATCACTTCACACCAGTCAGAATGACCATCATCCAAAAGTCTACAAATAACAAATGCTGGATAGGATGTGGAGAAAAGGGAACCCTTGTACACTGTTGGTGAGAATGCATATTGGTACATCCACTATGAAAAACAGTATGGAGTTTTCCTCAAAGAATTAAAATAGAGCTACCATATGATCCAGCAATCTCACTCCTGGGCATATATATGGAGAAAACTATAATTCGAAAAGATACATGCATCTCAATGTTCATAGCAGCACTATTTACAATAGCCAAGACACGGAAGCAACCTAAGTGTCCATTGACAGATGAATGGATAAAGAAGATGTGGTACATATACACAATGGAGTACTACTCAGCCATAAAAAGAATGAAATAATGCCATTTGCAGCAACATGGATGGACCTACAGATTACCATACTGAGTGAAGTAAGTCAGACAGAGAAACACAAATATCATATGATATCACTTTTATGTGGAATCTATAAAAATGTTACAAATGAACTTATTTACAAAATAGAAATAGACTTACAGACATAGAAAACAAACTTCTGGTTACCAAAGGGGAAAGGGAAGGAGGGATAAATTAGGAGTTTGGGATTAAAATATACACACTATTATATATAAAATAGATAACCAACAAGGACCTACTGTATAGCAAAGGGACCTATACCCAATATCTTGTAATAACCTGTAATGGAAAAGAATCTGAAAACCAATTCTGTATAACTGAATCATTTTGCTGTACACCTGAAACTAACACAACATTGTAAATCAACCATATTTCAATAAAAATTTTTAAAAAAGAAAGTTGCTAAGAGAGGGACACTTTCACAAAGAATTTTTTGTTTGTTTGCTTAAAGCTGAAATACTACAATACCTTATTCAATCTCCTTTCAGCAGCTATTCACTCCCACTACAATGGCAAAGAAAGTTCTCTTTCTATCTTACCACACCAACATTGTTTAATCCTTTGAAATACCAATGTTTACACTACCACCCATAAATTGTCATTATACCTTGAAATATCAGCTTACCTAAATTTATATATCAAAGGAGATAACACCTATCAAATATATTTTATTATTATTATTTTTAAAATATTGTTTTGGCTGCCTTGGGTCTTCGTTGCTGCACGCAGCCTTTCTCTAGTTGCGGCGAGCAGGGGCTACTCTTCCTTGCAGTGCGTGCGCTTCTTATTGCAGTGGCTTCTCTTTTGGGTGGAGCATGGGCTCTAGGCACTTGGGCTTCAGTAGGTGCGGTGCATGGCCTTTGTAGTTGTGGCACGTGGGCTCTAAGGTGCATGGGCTCAGTAGTTGTGGCTCACGGGCTTTAGAGCACAGGCTCAGTAGTTGTGGCACACAGGCTTAGTTGCTTCGTGGCATATGGGATCTTCCCAGACCAGGGCTCAAACCTGTGTCCCCTACATTGGCAGGCAGATTCTTAACCACTGCGCCCCCAGGGAAGCCCAATCTCCTTGGTTAATATTTGGCCTCTGAAATCTTAATAAAGTCCTATTCTTGAACATTATGATAAGTTAAACATTCGTCTACATTTTCTTCAGAGTTTTCATGGCTTCTGTATTTTTACATTTAGCTCTTTATTTAATCCATCTGAAATTTACCTTGGCATTTGATTTGAGGTGGGAATTTACTTAAGTGGTTTCCAAGTAGTTATCTCCTTTTCTTAACATTTTAAAGGACTATGTTTCTCCATTGGTTTGTAGGAATTGATTTTTAATGTGTTGAGTTTCTTTTTATAATAAAGTGTGTTTCAGGGCAATCTAGTGTGTTCAAGTGATCTATTTGTTGATTCTTGTGTCAGTATAAAACTTTTTTTAAAATTTTAATTTTATATTGGAGTTTAGTTGATTAACAATGTTGTGTTAGTTTCAGGTGTATAGCAAAGTGATTTAGTTATATATATACATAGATCTACTCTTTTTCAAATTATTTTCCTATTTAGGCTTATTACAGAATATTGAGCAGAGTTCCCTGTACTATACGGTAGGTCCTTGTTGGTTATCTATTTTAACTATAGTAGTGTGTACCTGTCAATCCCAAACTCCCAATCTATCCCTCCCCCAGCTTCCTCCCTGGTAACCGTAAGTTCATTCTCTAAATCTGTGAGTCTGTTTCTGTTTTGTAAATAAGTTCATTTAACTCTTTTAATGTCTGTGACTTATAGTTCATTTTAATATCTCACTGAACAAATCTTCCTGTAATACCTTTTTAAAAACAATGTTCTTAACTATTACAGATATCAACTGTTCACTTTTCCAGATGAATATTAGAATATAATTGTAATTCAGTTTTTCCTATATTTTGATTTGAACTGCTTTAAAACTATGAACTAATTTTAGAGAATGGATTTATTTATAACATTTAATATCCTTATCCAAGAGATAATTAAAAATGTCAATTGATCTGCAGTTTTAGTATTTTATAAAAAATCTTTCATATCTCTTTTTAGTTTTCTTCATTTAGGTCCAATAAATCTTCTTAGGGGTATTTCTAGATATTTCAGTTCTTTTGTTTCTATTATGAATATAATTCTCTAATTAGTCATCTTCCCATTTTATATTCTAAATGATTATTGCCTTGTGCCCTGACTAACCTAAGAAAATTCTAAAAATTCTTATTTGATTTCATTTTATTACCCTTCAGTTGTTTCTGGTATATATTCCAGGTAGACTGTTAGATCATCTGTATTTTTAACATTTTGCTGGTTCTGTTGTTCAGAGCATAAAAGTTCATGGCTGTTATTTCTTCATGGTGGAATGTAACTTTTATCCATGAATGATACCTTGACTTGGTAAAGAAAACTTAGGTCACAACCTTTTTCCCTCAGAACTCTGTAGACATTGCTTCACTTTCTTCCAGTGCTCAAGATTGCAGAGCAAAAGTCTGAGACCCGGCCGGGTTTTGTTCCTTTGTAAGTTACCTGGTTTTTCTGTTGAGCTGTATGTAGCATACTTTTCTCTTTGTCCTCGTAATTCAAAAATATCACCAGGATAAGCCTAGGTGTTGTTCTATTTTCATTAACTTTAACTGAAATACAGTGGGCCTTTTCAATCAGCAGAGTCTTTATAGCTCAGGAAGATTTTCTTCTATTATACATTTGATTATTATTTCAGCTCCATTTATTTTGGTTTCTTCCTCAGGATAGCCAATTACCTGCAAATTGAATATTTGCTTTCTCATCTCCTATCCCTCATCTTCTCTCATCATTTCCATCTCTTTGTCCTTGTCTTGGGGAAAACGTGCTTAGAGGATTCAGGGTGTGGCAAAGAGTAAGGGATTAGCAAATGATAACTGTATAATTATTATATTCACAGCTCTCCTCTATTCAGCTTTCATTCAGTGAATGAAGTCATTAATAAGTTTTGTTGGTGTGGAACTTTAGGATTTATAAAGCATTTTGCAGCCATTCTTTCAGTTGACCCTTATGACAACTCTTGGAGGTGAGAATATTATACCCTTACTTTACAAATGGAAAAACTGATGTTCAGAGAGATTAGGGAATTTGCCTAAGATTACAGAGCTGGGTAGTGTTGAATCTTAGAACGGGGACCTCATCCTTGGGTGGATGCCCAGGTTACTCCTCCTCCTTTTGGGGAGCATTGCTCCCTGGTTTCTGTCCCCTTTAGAACACAAAACACTCCAAAGAAAGCATTAACTATGGAATTTCAGATTGAGGGACTTGTACCCTCAGCAAGCAACAAATCACTGTTACTTTTTGGTTTAGACAGACATCATGGCATTTTCTTTTCCTCAAACAGATATCTTAATCACTTGACCCCCTCTAAGCAATATGAAGCAATTGCAATCACAGATGTCCTTGATCCTTCCTGCCGTTCTCATTTCCAAAAATATTTCTATTGCTCAGGATTCCTCATGAAATAGTACAGTTGAGCCTTTGTGTTTTAAAATCCTTATTATTTGAAAATAGCTTTATCTGCAACTGTTATACTCCCAAAAAACGAAAGAAAAAAGAAAAACCTCACTGCAAATTTTTGACATATCTCACCCTTTTATAAAAACTTTCTTCACACACTAAATGACAGTTGAAATACTGAAATTCAGTATTTCATATTTATTGGTATGAATATGATTATGCATTAGGATCTTAGAAGATCAGATCCTTCATTAAGTGTTAAGGATTGAGGTATTAAATTGCTGAAATCTGTTATATGAATATTACATGGTGAATTTATATATGAAATCTATCTGTTGATCTGGCCCTTGATCTATCTATAGCTCAGTTGCACTTGGGCTCTGTACTAGTAGTGGGCCCTGCTGCTAGTTCTAATTCTGCTTCCCGTTGTCTCCCTCTTGGGTGGGCCTTCTTTGCAAAGACACACATATACACATACATAAATAAATCATGACTCCTTAGAGTCCTGGAGTAACTGAGACAGGACAAAGGCTCATCTTGTTTGGGAGATTTTATTAACCTTTTGAACCCAGAAGACCTCCTGGAGAGAGCTCTGTAGTCTTTCTCCAGAATGAACAGTGGGAGCCCGAGAGAGAGTTTTGCTCTTTGCCCCTTTCAGGGAAATATCTTTCTCGCACCCTGTGTTTTACAGTCCCCACCCCACCCATTCCCATTTTGGACTCTCACATACTTTGAGGTGTCAAGTTCTGGTTAGAATATTTGAAGATCCTAAAGTGCCTAAATTGTCCATACCAGAGGGGCTGAGCCTTCCTCAGAGAGCCATAAAAACCCAGAGGTGAGAAACGAAGAAATCTAGGCAGAGGTATTCTGAAGCAATTTTACAGCCCACAAAAGGAACAAAGCCAACTCATCATGCAAATATCAGGCCATTCAAAGCAGTTCTATCTACTGGAAGGAGATAAAGCCACCTTCCTGGTTCAGGCTCAAAGGGAGGGCCAAGAAATTTCCCAGGCCCTTCTATTCATTCCAATCCCAGCCTACTTTTCTTTAGGTTAATTTGAATTCTTTGTAGGATTTGACTCCTTCACTCTTAATACACAATAAATAACAGTGCACATGAGGCTTCCCTGGTGGCGCAGTGGTTGAGAGTCTGCCTGCTGATGGAGGACTACACGGGTTCGTGTCCCGGTCTGGGAAGATGCCACTATGCCGCAGAGCGGCTGGACCCTTGAGCCATGGCCGCTGAGCCTGCGCGTCTGGAGCCTGTGCTCCGCAACGGGAGAGGCCACAACGGTGAGAGGCCCGCGAACCGCAAAAATTAAATGAATAAATAACAGTGCACATATATATGTGAGTATACATTTTTTCAAATGAATATTTTGAGTGCTTGTTCTGTGTCCAACTCCTTGTTCAGGTTCCTTTTGAATCAGACACCTGTACTTTGTAAGCATCACTGTTTTATGCTGAAGGGGAAAAGACTATACCACCCCAAAATATGCCACTTTGGCACGTGGAGGTGAAGGCAATGGAGACCCAGCAGACTCAGGAAGATCTTTTTACCTTCCCCTTAACTGTCTAAAAGAATTTAGAAAGGGGGCCTGTACCAGTGTTGCAGGAAGGGGGACCCCTTCCAGGGCCCGAGAGTGGGCTCTTGTCTAACATTCGGAAATGAGTTGTCCGAGGAGACACACGTGTTGACAAAGCAAGAGACTTTGTTGGGAAGGGGCGCCCGGGTGGAGAGCAGCAGGGTAAGGGAGCCCAGGAGGACTGCTCTGCCACGTGGCTCGCAGGCTTGGGTTTTATGGTGATGGGGTTAGTTTCCGGGTTGTCTCTGGCCAATCACTCTGACTCAGGGTCCTTCCTGGTGGTGCCTGCATCACTCAGCCAAGATGGATTCCGGTGAGAAGGATTCTGGGAGGTTGGTAGGACATAGAGACTGGAGTCTTCTCTCTCCTTTTGACCTTTCCCAAATTCTTCTGGTTGGTGGTAGCTGGTTAGCTCCATGTTCCTTACCAGGATCTCCTGTTGTAAGATAACTCATGCAAATGGTTACTATCCTGCCTAGCCAGGGCGGGCAGTTTTGATCAGTGGTTCCCCTGACACCAGGAAGACAGCTATTATCAGAGATAACTTGTTCATCTGAGACATTTACCTGCATGGCAGGGCAAACATTTGTTTACCAAACATTTCCTCTTCCCCATCTTCCTGTGAATTGTTTTCCTTTCCTTTAAAGCCCTGGACCCCTATCCCTTCCTTAGCTCAGGATGGCATATCAACCTTAAGTGACTGGTGCCTTTGAGTCCCTTATCTTTGTGGATCTCCCATACATATGTAATTAAATTTGTTTTTCTCCTGTTAATCTTTATTATTATTACATGGAGGTCTCGGCCAAGAACCTAGAGGGGTAGAGATAAAATTATTTTTCCTTCCCTTCAGTGCTCTGTGTTTTCCTTTATTCATTTCCCTCTAGGTATTTCCTTATTTTTAGTGAAGTTTCTTTTGAATAACCCAGCCTGTATCAGTTCTGCGGAGGCCTCTTGGCTTTATCCATACCAAGGTTAGCATCTTCAAAGGGCAACCAATACCTGAGGGGAGACAGGTGTGTTGGTAGCAGTGGACATCCATGTAAGCAGACCTTAAGAATAGGAGCTCTCATTGGAGCAAATTGATATTGCTTGACCCTCTTAAACTATTCCTCCACACCAGAGATTTCCTAGCAGACCCCGAGGACTTTGTGCTTTGATTTAACTCAGGAGGCCATTCCACTTGGTGAGGAAATTTGTTCTCTTATATACCTGGAATTTGTTTGACTTTGTTTTACAGAATATATATCAGGCAGTAGTTGGGTCCATACCAATAATAAGTTGCTTGGTACATGCAGTCCTTACGGATGACACTTTGACATTTTGACACATCTTTTCTGCAGTAACATAATTAATAAGTAAGTCCCCAGACCTGAAAATGGTCTCTTCATAAAGATGAAATAGTTAGAAATAGAGACACAGATGTAGAGAACAAACGTATGGACACTAAGGTGGGAAAGTGGTGGGGCGGGGGTGGTGGTGGTGTGATGAATTGGGAGATTGGGATTGACATATATACACTAATATGTATACAATGGATAGATAACTAATGAGAACCTGTTGTATAAAAAAAAAGATGAAATAGTTAAATTCATCAAGGGTGTTCTGGACACCATAAATTATTTACCAAACCTGGCCTCCAGAAATAATGCACCCCAGATAGAGAAACCTCATTTCAAAGGACACTCAAGGCCAAATCAACAATCTTAATTTGACAGATGTTGCTTAGCAAAGTGTTTACAGCACGAATTTCCAGATATGAATTGTGTTGCCTTAACTAATCATCTCTGTACTGGGGAAAATAAATGAAAGTCAACAGAAAACTGATTTCTTAGATGTGTGGTTTTAAATAAATAATGAAGATGAGAGGGAAGCATAGGTGCTGAACTGCCTGTGAATTCTTAAGCCACTAAAGTATGTAGAATAGTCCTCCCCCATCCCTAAGCTTCTGCATTTAATAAGAGAATGGTGAAGAACATTATTTCTTATCCAAATAAATCTGACAATATTTTTTAAATGGTAACAATAAAAGAGGAAAAGAAATAGGTTGCTTGAAGCCAAAATTGTCTTAGAGCCCTTTGGTAAACATATCAAATGAATGCCAGGCTAGTTTGGACCAATATTTGTTTTTTGTTTGTTGACTGTTTTGCTTTGTCTTCTATTAGACAATTCTCAGTTGTGTTGCACCTCAAGTATTTTTATTTCTCCCACTTATTCTTGAAACCTAGGAAAGCCGAGATCATATGACATAGCTGTAGTTAAAATAAGTTTTATCATAGGCCTTCTGTGGCCCTGAAGGTCATTAACTATTTGAGTCCCTTTGTTCATCACTCTCCTCTTTCCCAAGGCTTCAAGTAAGGGCAAAAACCAGCACAGAAACCAGTGGTAATAGAAAAACAAGCACAGATACCAAATCAGGTGTCTTAACTTTCCCTAGGATCGTGCCTCCCTTGCTCTCACCCATGCTTCCCTCAGCCAAAAGCTTATGTCATTGAACATGGAAGCAAGAACCATGTGTTTAAGTACTTTACAAATGCTGTCACCTCTGGCCCATGTCTGTACGGTTCTATCTCAGAGTGCTACAGAAGTATCCATCAGTAGAGATGACACTCCCAGGGTATTCAAGCCAAAGCATTTTTGTGACTATCTAATCACATGAAACCTGCTTTTATTTCCTGTATGTACTGACAGCATTTATAAAAGCTACAAAGCTGAAATGGAAAAGGCAATTGTTAGCTAAATGAAATGAACATGTCTATTGACTGAAAATCACATGGAAAATATGTCTTATCCAAGTGTCCAGGGCACCTGCTGTTATTCTAATCCTCCCAGTCAGTGGTCTCCAAAGTATGCCCCTTCCTCCAGTCTCTCAACCCCCTGCCTGGGCACGACTCTAATGACAATATTGGCATTTTACATTAACTTGTGTGATTCTTTTCTTTTTTCTTTTTGTTTGGCCTTGCCACGCGGCTTGCAGGATCTTAGTTCCCTGACCAGGGATCAAACCCGTGCCCCCTGCCGTGGAAGCATGGAGTCTTAACCACTGGACCACCAGGGAAGTCCCATAATTTGTGTGATTCTTGATTGATATCTGTCTCCCCAACTAGACAGTAAATTCCATATCGGAAGAGGTCACATCTGTTTTGTTCACAGCTGTATCTCCTGTGCCTAGAATAATATCTGGCCCACTGTAAGTTTTCCATTAATGGGAAGAAAGGAAGGAAGGAAAGAAGAACAGACTCCTATGAAGTGGAAAATTAGGGGAGGAATGTGGTTAGAAGTCAGTTACTGGAATAGTAGGTGTGCTGAAGTCCAGTGTAAGAGGCTCTATGCGAATTTAGTGCTTTTCTATGTATGGGAAGATGCAAGAGTCTGGGCTCACTGAAATCATTCCTTTGATATGCACCTCAGCCCTCTGGGGCCAGTATCCTGTGTTTTCTCATCCTGCGTTTCCTCAGGGCTCACCATAGGGAGTGGCTGCAGTCTGATGGCTGTTGATGGCAGGTATTCTTTGTTTCCTTCCTGAGTTCCCTCAGGGCTCACCAGCTCACCATCAGTGGTGGCTGCAATCGCTGATTACTGTGACATCCTTTGTTTACTGATATGGCAGGCAGTATTTTATTCCTCACTTTTAATACAAATAATACTGTTAGACCTTCGCGGTCTCCTAGGAGTTTCGACTCGCCCAGGAAACAACAAGAGTCGGAAGCCGATGCAAAACGCAAGAGGTTTATTGAAGGCCGGTGCACCGGGGTTCCTTGGTCCTCACGCAGGAGGTCGAAGAAGGAACCCTTTTGGGCGCGAATATGTCAGTTTTATAGGTTCCCACTGCCCCGTATGTAAATTATAGATTTGGTTGTGTTCTCCTGCTGATTGGTCCCGGCTTAGGCTCGGACCAGAGAGGGAACTTGTCCCTAGCTGCCTGATTGGTCTTTGACAGACACCTTTTTTACATTTTGTTAT